>NC_080176.1:10209837-10334837 GCF_950295315.1 Erinaceus europaeus | reverse complement strand
GGGCCGTCAAAGACGATCTCTAATCAATGTACACACACACACTGTTTTTTTTTTTCTTGCTGGCTTAAAGCATAGAAAAATGCCTCAATTTACCATCTGCTTCCTCTAAGATTTTTGGTAAGCTGGAGCCCAATTATGGCTGCCTTATCCATTTTTAATAATCTACTTATGATCATGCAAACACGGGGTGCGATTATACCCACATCGGCTTCTGTTGCCGAGCTCCCATCTCCATCCATAATTAATGAGCCTCTCTGTACATCAAGGGCGGGGGCAGAGGGAGAGTCGGGGGGAGTCTCGAGTAAGGGGGCTTTGTTGGTGGCACCTCCATTCATTTGACAGACCTTTCCCAGTGTCTCCAACACGTGGCTGCTGTGATAGATGCAGAGGTAACGAGAAGGGAACAGGCTGTATGTAGCTTTCTATGGTCAGTTCAGGGACTTGATGCAAAGGTGTAGCTGTGCACCATCTATTTCAGCCACTGAGACAGCCGCCATGTGTTTCCTGTTCTCAAATCAAGATGTCTTGGACAATTCAATCATATGACCAAGGCTGCTCTTGGAAGGCCTGTTTTAGAACCATTCTTTTTCATTGGGGGCGGTGGGGGCAGCAAGAGAGCTGTTCTGGGGAGGTAGACAGTATAGTAAGGAGATTAGATTTTGCAAATGATGGAAATGGTGTTGCCAGGCTGTCTTGGTTCAAGTCCCTCTGGCTTGGTGCTGTGTGATCATTGACAAGTGCCTTCACCTTTCTGGGCCTTTCTCTGCACTGCAGAAAGTCTGTCTCACTGGGTGTCCCTGGAATGTCATGGAGTCTGTTTGGTAGCTTGTGGAAATGTCATCCGTACAAAAAAAAAAAAAGGAGACTCTTGAGTCGAACTGGTCTGAAGTTGACTGAAGAAGCCGCACTGGCTTTGGTTCACAATCTGCCCTGTGCCTTCTTCTCCCAGACATTCTCCTTGCCCTGGAAAGATCAGAGCCTCCACACTGGGAGTGCCCGGTGTGTGTTGGGGGGCAGTGTTTGTATGTTTGAGGAGGTCAAGGGGACTGGCAGAAGGCTGGATCACTGCGTTGAGTCACTGTCCTGTTCTTACTTGCTGCAAGTGTAATTGAATCAATCATCGACTGCTGGTTCTCATTTTCAGCTGGCAGGACAGCTGCCAGGCTTCTTCCAGGCTTTCCAGGGCATGTATCAAGCATCTGGCCTGGTCTCACTCCCCCCGCACACACTACCTCCCCGAGTCTGTCTCAGAGTCTGTCCGGGTCAGAGTGGGCCTCTCCAGCTAGAGATGGCTCCTGGCCCATCTTGGAGGAAACCGGCGCCTCTCTCAGCCTTCAGAAACCCTGTTGCCTGTCTGGATGGAAAATTCCAGCAACCTGTGATTTACAGATGAGTGCAACCTGCCAGCATCCATCGCTGGCAGTGTCAGAGCAGTGCCTGGTCATAAGGATGGCAGGGAACAAATGCTGAGCTTCTCAAGAGGGAGGGGGCCATTGTCATCCGATCTGGTCTAGAGGGGTTCTCGGAGGGAGGGGACAGCTGAACTGAGGTCCAGTGGAGAAACGTGGGACTTGGACAAGGAGGGAGTCAGTGAGAACTGCAGAGCCCAAGAGTTCTCACAAAACTCCAAGACGCTCCCCCTGCCACATGACTCTACTCCAAACAAGTCAGGCATGCTCTGCCCCAGGACCTTTGCACTTTCACTGACCTCTGACACTCCTTCCAAAGACAGTTCAGTCAACCCTTAGCTTCAGTGTGTGACAACCAGAAGATGAAATACAGCAACCACCCGGGGGGCTGGGCGGTGGCTCACCCAGTAGAATACACACAGCACGTGGGCAACGACCCGGGTTCTAGCCCCTGGTCCCCAAGTAGGAGTGCCTGCAAGGGGGAAGCTTCATAAGCAGTGGAGTAGTGCTGCAGGTGTCTCTCTCTGTCTCTTACCCTCTATCAAAGAAAGAAAAAGAAAACTGGAGGTGCTGGGCAGTGGTGCAACTGACAAACTCACAAGTTACCATGCATAAGGACCTGGGTTCGAGCTCCCCATCCCAACCTGCAGCTGAAGCTTCCACTTATTATTATTGTTATTATTATTTCCATTTTTATTGCCACTAGGCTTATCACTGCTGCTTAGTGTCTGCATGACAAATCCACAGCCGGTAGCCATCTTTCTCCCCTTTTACTTTATAGGACAGAGCAAAGTTGAGAGGGAAGGGAGAGAGACAGAGAGAGAAAGACACCAGCGGTACTTGCTTCACCGCTCATGAAGCTTCCCCCCTGCAGGTGAGGGACAGGGGCTCAAGCCCAGGTCCTTTCACGTGACAGCATGTGCATTTGACTTGTTCCATCTGCCACCGCCAGGCCCTAGCCCCTCAGTTAGCACTCTCCATTCCCGTTCACCACCCACACCCAAGCCCAGCGTGATCCACTGGAGAAACCTTTCCTTTCTAATGTAAGGGCCTTTCTCTTGCTTATTTTTCATATATGGCTGAGGAGACAGCATAATGGTTCTGCAAAAGACTCTCAGGTCTGAGGTTCTGAGGTCCCAGGTTCAAACCCCAGCATCACCATAAGCCAGAGTTGACAGGGCTCTGGTTGGTCAGTCTCTCTCTCTCTTCCTTTCTCTCTCTCTCTCTCTCTCCCTCTCTCTCTGTCTCTCCATATATATATTCCACCCATCTCTTCCAAATATATTTTTTAACTGTAGACCACTATATCTGATAAACACAGATACACAAATTCTCAGCAATGTATTTGGGCAAAATGCCTTCAGCAACACATCAAAATAGTGGCTCTGATACAACTGGGATTCATTCAGGGATGAAAGGATGGCTCAAAATCTACAAAAAATATAATGATTTAAATATACCACGTCAAAGAAAAGCTAAAAACCACATGTTCATACTGATAGATACTGGCAAAGCATTTGAAAGGTCCAATATTCATAAAACAAAGAAATTTTTTTAAAAAATAGTTATTTTATATATTGAGACAGAGAGAAGAGAGAGAACAGCAGAGCATCATACTAGCGTAAGTATCGCTGGGACTTGAACTGAGTGCCTTATAGTTGCAAGTCCAGCACTTTACCCACTGTGCTACCTGTCAGACTGGGAGAGTATGACTCACCCTTATCCCTCATGGTCCCTTTTCTGACATAATCTTAATGCCTAGCAGCTATAGGTATTGAGTAAGCACTTGTTGAATGAATGAATGAATGAACCAACAGGTCAGTTAGACACTCCTGTTCTAGCTCCTCAAGGCAGTCCTTGTGGGTTTCTCCTGAGAGAGGAGTCAGCAAAGGGTGGGGGAGTGCTCAGTAGAGCCTGGGCCTTATTGGAGAGCTCTGACTGGCCTCCCGCAGTGCTCAGAGGCAAACACCTGCATCCCAGCTGCTCACAGCCCTCGACTCACACACTGTTGCACTGGCATCTGCCCCAGGGAGCTTGCCCAGCGTCGACTGGTGGGTCTCCCAGAGCCCTGTGACCCAGCACCTACTGCTGCCTTCCAGGACCCCACCATCCAGGGCAGCTGCCTGGAGAATGGGTCCTCCTGTGTGTCGGTGACAGCCCTCGGCCTGGGGGAGGCAGGGTCTACCTGAGGGGCTCCCCCTTTCCAGAGAAGCTATGCAAGCTGCCTGCCTGCCAGCCAGGAGCAGGAAAAACTGGAAGGGAGGCTTGGCGCATCTTGGGGGGCAAAGGGCAGCTTAGCAGGGGTTGCCCAGGTCAGCTCAGGTCCCCAACAGTAGCATCAGCTTAAACAGCCTAGCCAAGTAAACACCTGCTGATTTGTTTTAGTGGCAGTACTTATTTTTGAATACACAGGTTTTCTATTTATTTTTTTTATTTTTATTGCTACCAGGGTTTTTTAAAATTTTTTATTTATAAAAAGGAAACGACTAAACCAGAGGATAAGAGGGGTACAACTCCACACAATTCCCACCACCAGAACTCAGTATCCCTTCCCCTCCCCTGATAGCTTTCCTATTCTTTAACCCTCTGGGAGTATGGACCCAAGGTCATTGTGGGATGCAGAAGGTAGAAGGTCTGACTTCTGTAGTTGCTTCCCCGCTGAACATGGGCGTTGACAGGTTAATCCATACTCCCAGCCTGCCTCTCTCTTTCCCAAGTGGGGAAGGCCTCTGGGGAAGCAGAGCTCCAGGACACATTGGTGGGGTGTTCTGTCCAGTTGGAACTCTGGTCGGCATCATGCTAGTGTCTGGAATCTGGTGGTTGACAAGAGAGTTAACATAAAGCCAAACAAACTTTTGACAATCATGGACCTAAAGGCTGGAATAGTGCAGATGAAGAGTTGGGCGGGGGGGTCCTCCATTTTGTAGATAGCTAGTAGGCATATTTTAGTTATATTCCAAAGGGCCTATAGCTATACTAGTTTTTCTTTTTCTTTTTTTCCTTGAGCCTGATATCTGATATGCAGGTGGATCCAAGTTATTGTCTGAGGAGATGATGTCATGGCTGGAAAAAGGAACAGAAAGCTGGATCAGGGAAGAGAGTAGCTCCCTAATATGGGAAAGGGGTGTAAATGTTGTTGACTGTAAACCCCGTTGATTTGATTTGATCTGGGGCCCATATTCAGCTTTGGAGCCTATGTGACCTCTGCATCCCTGTAAATATGAGCTCATATTATGTGGTCATGAGTAGGAACGTTCCAAGCTGCCCCAACATTGACCCATCTTCCTCAGGTGTAGCATAGAGTATGTTGTCCATCCTCCCTTAGGAGGATAGAACACTCCCTACCATTGTTGATCTAGGTTGGGGACAAGGTCCTATGGGGGCCCACAAAGGGATCTATTGTGTTATTTCTGATAGAAATGACCGGTATCAATGGAGAGAGGGATTTATTCAAAGTCTAGGCCCATCATGTCTGCTTGGGAATCTCCAGACTCTCCCATTAGAGCCCCAGCTGATGGGGTGGCCTGATAGTGACTAAAGAGTCATTGTTAAAGTATGCCAGTCTCTTGCCCTTATTCAGCTTTTGCAGTCCTTGCTTTGATGAGGTTAGCTTTGGAGTGAGTGAGAGAACTGTAATAAGAAATAGGTGATGGGAGTCGGGCGGTAGCACAGCGGGTTAAGCGCAGGTGGCACAAAGCGCAAAGACCAGCATAAGGATCCCGGTTCAAGCCCCCGGCTCCCCACCTGCAGGGAAGTCGCTTCACAGGTGGTGAAACAGGTCTGCAGGTGGCTGTCTTTCTCTCCCGCTCTCTGTCTTCCCCTCCTCTCTCCATTTCTCTCTGTCCTATCCAACATCAATAACACCAATAACTACAACAATAAAACAACAAGGGCAACAAAAGGGAATAAATAAATTAATTAATTTAAAAAAAAAGAAATAGGTGAGGAGGGTATCTAAGTCTAAGTAGACACTATTTCATTATGAACTTTATACTGACTCTGCAGACCATTGTGTACTTTTGCTTTCAGGTATATAGTTTGCCCTAATTTATGGAAACATGTGAACATATGCTCTATCTTACGGGACCTGGCCTATATCTAGGTTTTAGGACTTTGTTAGGAAGTGAACCTCCTGGAATGGGATTAGAGAATACCATGAAAGGAAAATTATCACCCGAGTAATGAAGCTGAAGGGTTGACCTTCCAAGCCTGACGTCTCTTGCCATCAGGGTTTTTGCTGGGGCTCAGTGCTGGCACTACAAATCCACTGCTCTAGGTGGTCATTCTTTTTCTTTTTAAATTTTTGCTTGTTGTTTAATTGGACAGAGGGGAATTGAGAGGGGAACCTGGGACTTCAGAGCCTCATGCACGAAAGGCTCTTTGCAGAACCATTATGCTATCTCCCCAGCACTGGATTTTCTTTCTTAACCACATCAGCCTGATAAGCAGCACACAGGTGGCCCAGTTTAAAAAAAAATTCAACATGGCAGCCAGTACCAGTGGGTCTAGCAATTCCCTGGCACCAGTTTCCCATTCCCATGAACTTGAACTTGACAGGAAACAGCTCCACTTGAAGACAGGAAGCGACACCTTTTAGGCCCTAATTCAAGGCGGTGGCTTTCAAGAACTTTTTTAAAAATTGCCTGAAGAAGGAAGAGGGAGAAACTGAAAATGTGCTCACAACAATGGCAGTCAATTCACTACTGGAGCTAACTCTTCAAGGTCGGTTACTGATGTCGTTGCAGACACCCACGAAGTCCTTCCTTGTCTGTGTATCACCAGGGAGTCACTGAATTTCCCTGCTACCCAACTCTGGATACAGATACAGAAAACCCCAATGAAACAAAAGCTTAGCCAAGAGGTAGGGGTGTGTGTGTGTGTGTGTGTGTGTGTGTGTGTGTGTTTAGGGGATGAAGAGAAGGAGATACTCTAGCCCGGCCATATTTCACCCAAGAATAAGAACTGACTGTAATACAATTAAAGTGTAAGCGTGGCCCCAAAGAGGAAAGATGGGTAATCAGTGAGATGGCTTTTTAGGTTAGGCATTGATGAAGGTCTATCTGTGGTCATTTCTGAAAATGAAATACATGGGCCTGGAGGACAGTCTTTTTTCAATTTATTTATCTGGCTAGCTTTCTACGTTCTGAGTAAGTGGCATTCAAAGCTCAGGGCACGGTAGAATGGTATGTCTCCTTTAGCACAGATACAGAAAGTATAACCAGCACGGTAAGATGAGAAAGAGAAAACCAACAGACATCCTGAAAGGAAGTCACCTTCCTCATGATTCAAAGATGATGGCATATTGTCCACCCACAATGGCGGAAAGAATGAAGTCATCCATTAGAGCTAATAAAACAGCATACAAGAGTTTAGCAGAGGGGTGAACTTACTCTCTCTCTCTCTCTTTCTCCCCCCTCTCCCCCCACCCCTCTCTTTCTCCATTTCACCAGTACTGTGTGTGTGTTGGGGGATTAATGTTTGCAATAGAATCAAAAGTGATAAATACAAAATTATAGGTGTAGATTCTATATGAAAAAAAAAACTATACAAACTTATGGGGGTGGGTGGAGTGGGGTGGTGACAGTCCCAGTTGAGTGTAAATATTACCATGTACAAGGACCCAGATTTCAGCATCCCCCCCACCCCACCCCCATCCCCACCTGCAGGGGAAAAGCTTCATGAGCAGGAAGCAGTGCTGCAACTCTCTCTCTCCTTCTCCCTCTCCCTCCCCCCTCTCCGTCTCCTCTTTCTCTCTCCCTCTTCCCCTCTGCCTCCGCTTCTCCCTTTCCCTCTCCTCTTTCAATTTCTCTCTATCCTATCAAGTAAAAGGAGGTGGGAAATGGTCACTGGGGGTGGTGAATTCGTCATGCTAGCACCAAGTCCTAGTAATAACCCTGGTGGCCATAAAAAAATAAATGAAGTAATTCAATAAAATCAAAATATTTTTACTAGATAATAGAAACAAAAGATGAGACGGAGTGGCGCGTGTACTATGTACCTGAATGTTTCTCAAGGTCATCTGTTCCTTTCACTCAGTTAAATTAAAAATTTGAAAGAAAAGAAAAATCTTGACTTTGTAAATTCATCTCTAGATTGGTGAGAACTCTGGAGAAATTTTTGACCACGCAGAGTAAAATTACTAGCAGTTAAACCAATACCGTTGCAACTTTGTAAGAACTGCAAGTACAGTGCTGCTATAAGAATAGAATAAGGGGTCGGGCGGTAGCGCAGTGGGTTAAGCGCACGTGGCGCAAAGCACAAGGACCGGCGTAAGGATCCCGGCTCGAGCCCCCGGATCCCCACCTACAGGGGAGTCGATTCACAGGCAGTGAAGCAGGTCTGCAGGTGTCTGTCTTTCTCTCCCCCTCTGTCTTTCCCTCCTCTCTCCATTTCTCTCTGTCCTGTCCAACAACAAACAACATCAACAATGATAATAATACTAACCACTGCGAGGCTACAACAACAAGGGCAACAAAAGGGGGGGGGGGAATGACCTCCAGGAGCGGTGGATTCATGGTGCAGGCACCGAGCCCAGTAATAACCTTGGAGGAAAAAAAAAAAAAAAAAAGAATACAAGTTTCTGGTTCTCTGGTATGATAGAGTGACATTTGACTCTGTCGGGAAGGCTTATTCAGTAAATGACGCAGAAACAGCAGACTAGTAATTTGGAAAATGATTCTTTCCTCATATATGTCAGTTTGTCTCAAAACAATTACAGACTTAAATGTTGAAAATCAAATCACATTGTAATTATAGACTAGTGAAAAGTTTCTGAGTATAATATCTGCAGCAAACAAACAAACAAAAAATAAAGAAAGAGGAGGGAGGAACTGGGCAGCATTTGTATGTCTAAATATTTTTGTGCTAAAAAAAGTCATGAGTAAAACAGAAGGTCATGGGGGCCAGGCAGCATCTCACCCAGTAGAGTGCACATGTTACCAAGGGCAAACAGGCAGTGATACATGCTGTGCTTACAGGGAAGGATTAACTTGGAGAGGTTGATGACATAAAGGGCCCAGGAGATAGCCCAGCATATGTGCCTCAGACATATGAGACTCAAGTGCCTCAGACCTCAGGTTCAATCCCTGGCTCCGCCACAGCCCAGAGCTGAGTGCTTTGTTGTTGTTTTTCTCTCCCTCTCTCTCTCTCTCTTCCTCACAAAAATAGATACATCTTTAAGAGAAGACTGAAAGCGTACAAAAAAAAAAAAAAAAAAAAAAGGTGAGCAGGCACCAGACTTCAGACTGGGCTGTGAACATGAACAGGCAGAGTGTGAAAACACAAATTCACAGGGTCACTCTCCAAATAAAGGAAGAATGGTCCCCGCAGCAGTCATGAACAAGTGAAGCCCAATACTAACGACATTCTGTCACCACTGGAGCAGAGAAATGTGGGACTGGTTGGTGTGAATATTCCACAGCATCAATCTGTGATCTGGGAGACCGCTGTGGTATATTATACAACTGTTTTTTTCCCCTGATTTTTAAAACTCTATTTTTGTTTATTTATTATTGGATAGAGACAGAGAAGTTGAGAGGGGAGAAGGGAGAAAGACACCTGCAGCCCTGCTTCACCACTCGTGAAGCTTTCCCCTGCAGGGGCGAAGGGGGACTTGAACACGAATCCTTGCACACTATAACGTGAGCGCTTAATCAGGTACTATAGTTGTTTAGCAGGGGTAGGGAACTTCTTCTTCTTTTTTTTTTGCCAAAGGCCCTTTGGATATATTTATAGAAAGTTACAGAACCACCCACTCACCTTGTGTGATTGTGTTTATTTGGAAAAAAAAAAAAAACTACATAGGCACAAAAATTCTACCAGCCAGAGAAATGGCTCAACTGGTAGAGCACAGGTCTTGTGTGCCTGAGCTACCCAGTTCTAGCCCCAGTATCGCAAGCACCAGAGTGGTGCTCTGGGGCCTCTCCTCTCACTCTCTCTCTCATATGAAACTGTCGCATGAAATAAAAGAACTAAGTCTTTAAAAAGAAACAGAGGAACTAGGTGGTGGTACATCCAGTAGAATATACATGTTTCCATGTGCAGGACCCCAAGTTCAAGCTCCTGGCCCCTACCAGCAGGCGGGGCGGGGCGTGGGGGGGGAGCTTCAAGAGCCGTGAGGCACATCTGCAGGTGTCTATCTCCTACTCCATCTCCATTCCCTCTCCTTTCCTCTGTCTCTATGTAATTTCTATTTATATACATATGTTAATAGGAACAGTCTGGAAGAATTCACAGCACACTGTTAGCAGTGTTTATCTCTGTAAGACGGGGATCTCCCCCACCCTTGGCCTCACTGGGAGTGTGGTTTCAGAGATGCCAAGTCAGGAGATTCTTTCAAGTCGGAAGCAGTTAAGTTTCAGATCCATCTTTGCGCCGGGGCCTTGCCTAGGACTGTTATTAATCTCAGGATGAGTCCATGCCCAGCTCCGTTGCATGTCTCTGCTCTGGGCCTTGGTTTGTTTCTTTGTGGGGGAAAGGGGAGGGAGGGGGGAGCTTGGCGCTTTTTTTTTTTTTTTTGCTTCAACAGCGTTTTAAAGTCTCTAGAGCTGTGTGTGTGGGGGGGGGTGTTGGGGGGAGGAGGGAGTATGTGCCTGGTTTAACTACCAGTCCTCTGTGTCCCCTGCCAGATTTATTCAGCAGCTTAGCTAGCACCTCCCCTAATTGAATAAGCCCCAGCATTTCATTTTTAAGACACACGGGCCCATTAGTGTCAACAATTAGACATTAACAAGTATGAAGATGGCCCATTATCAAAGCCAAGGTTCTGGGGACTCCTCCTCTGCCAGCAGAGTGTGCGGGGAGTGGGGGTGGGGGATGGCTCGCCAGGGTGCCCCCCCCCCAGCTGGTGGATGGGCCTGTGCGTGGGACATGATGGGGAAGTGTCAGGGAGCCTGCAGCCAGGAGCTCGGGCCTTGGTGAGCAGGTGGGTGGGGTGCTGGGAAGTTAGGAAGCTGGGGAAAGGAGCTCTTTGAGAGCACCTTCTAGCTCTGTGTCCTGGGGCTGGTGTCTGCAACCACTTCCTCTGGCTGGGACTCAGTTTCCCAACTCCAGGTCAGCAAACAGTCCTGAGTTAAATGCCAGAGAAGCTTCATTTTGCTTTTCCTTTACACTAGGGGTGCATATGGGGCCCTTCTGGGGTTGCAGGTAAAGCCCTTGGAGTTTTGACCTTATTTGGGTGGGCAGGCGTATGTGTGGGGGGGGGAGGAGAATGGATCTAAACAGCTATGGTGAGGCCTAGGAGGTGGTATATATAAAGCTTTGGACTCTCAAGCAGGAGGTCCCAAGTCCAATCCCAGGCATCAGCTGTGCCAGAGTGATGTTCTGGTTCTCTCTTTTTTCTTTTTCTTTCCTTTTTTTTTTTTTTGCCTCCAGGGTTATTGCTGGGGCTAAGTGCCTACACCATGAATCCACTGCTCCTGGAGGCCATTTTTTTCCCCTTTTGTTGCCCTTGTTGTTGTAGCCTTGTTGTGGTTATTATTGATGCGGTTGATGTTGATGTCATTCATTGTTGGGTAGGACAGAGAGAAATGGAGAGAGGGGGAGAGAAAGATAGACACCTGCAGCCTTGCTTCACCACCTGTGAAGTGACTCCCCTGCAGGTGGGGAGTCGGGGGCTCGAACCAGGATCCTTAATCTGGTCCTTGTGCTTTGCGCCACGTTCGCTTAACCTGCTGCACTACCACGCAACCCCCAGGTGGCCTGATTTTTACTGTCATTTACCCTGAACTTAGTCTCCGAGAGCAAACACAGCAAATGCAGCTCTGGGGCAGTATGTGACCCGGGGAACTTTTGTTTGACTTGCCTGGCATTTGGATGGGGGACAAATATACTGGGTGCCAACTTCCAAAGGTGCTAAAAATTATACTCGTGGCTTGTTTGGGGGGAATTCAGAAACTGGACCACAGTGACTTGCTCAAACTCAGCTGGAGAGAATTGATTTCTGCTTTCAGTGAGGCGTGCGGTCTGGGGTTGGGGGTGCCAGCTGACCTCCCTCAGGCATGTCCATTCAGGTCTTGCTACATCCCGAGCCTGGAAAGGGAGTGGACCAGTGGGCTGGGGAGATAGCATGATGGTTCTGCAAAAAGACTTTCGTGCCTGAGGCATCAAAGGTCCCAGGTTCAATCCCCACCTCTCCGTGCCTCAGTTTCCTCATCTGGAAAGCAGATGCCAAACCCCTGGTCCCTTTGCTCCTAGAAGTAACAGCACCTTCTGAGCCTGGGCTGCAGGGCTGGTACCAGCAGGATCCATTTTGCCGATGGTGGAGGCAAATGAAACCAAGAATGTTCAAAATGCAAAGTTCAAAGCCGTATGATACACACAGCAGATACGTAAATACCTACTCAACCTCAGGAGCCAGGTAGGCTGCATGCACAGCGTGTAGCGCACCTGACTTGCAAGCATGAGGCCCTGAGTAGTTAGTCCCCAACATTGCATATGCCAGAGTGATATGCTGGTTCGTTCTCTCTACCGTGTGTGTGTGTGTGTGTGTGTGTGTGTGTGTGTGTGTGTGTGTGTGTCTCCCACGCTCCATCTCTCTCCCCCTACGTCTTGTTAATAAGGCAAACTTTAATTTTTTAAAAATATTTTTATTTACTTATTGTTGGCTAGAGACAGAGAGAAATTGAGAGGGGAGGGAGAGAAAGTGAGGGAAAGAGACAGAGAGACGCCTGCAGCCCTGCTTCACCATTAGTGAAGTTTTCCCCCTGCAGGTGGGGACGGGGGCTTGAACCCAGGTCCTTGTACACTGTAATGTGTGCGCTTAACTAGGTGCACCACCACCTGGCCCCCAAACTTTAATTTTTATCTGTGGGCTACACGGTGTTGCACTCAGGTAAGCACACATAGTACTAAATGCAAGAGTTCGAGCCCCTGACTCCCAACCTGCAAGGGGACACTTAGGAAATGTCCCAAGTGTACTCCTCTCTTATTTCCCCTTTCCCTCTCAATTTCTCTCTGTCTTATCCAAAAAATAAATAATAATAACAATAATAATAAATAAAAATGGCCACCAGGCGCAGTAGTGCCAGCACTAGATAACGCTGGAAGCAAAATAATAAATAAATCAATCTTGCCTTACTTTAGTGGGCTGGCTGGTGGTTTACCCAGTTGAGCACACATGTTATAATGTTCAGGGATCTGGGTTCAAATCCCCAAATCTCCACCTGCAGGGGGAAAGCATCACAAGGAGAGAAGCAGTGCTGCGGGTATCTCTGTCTCTCCTCTTCTATCTCTTCCTTCCCTGTATATATCTCTCTGACTCTATCCATTAAATAATTTTAAATATATATATATATATTATGTCACTTTAACGGTGAGTATTTGGGCCATCTCCACCGGACTTGAACTGTTTATCCAACAGATAATCAGCCTGGATTGGAAGAGAGAGGGGGGTTCTAGGGGCTGGCTGTGGGTTTCTGTTGCAGGTACTTGTCACACAGAGCTACTCCTGTGCTCTCTCAGTGTTATAAATAACCACCCCGGGATGCTCTGGGCAGAGAGCTCAGAGTGCAGTTAGGCTATTCTGTAGGACCTTGTACAGGAAGGGTACCTTCACCTGCAGCCTCCTCCAGCAGGTGGCCTGGGTCTCTCAGTGGCTGTCATGAGGCTTGAGGACGACACAGGCCTGTGTGCTGAAGGGCTTTCAAGTGTCCCGTTTGCTACCATCCTCCTGGCCAAAGGCAGCTGCATCATCAAGCTCGATGCTAGTGTGGAAATTTCTACCCAAAGTGAGTTAATCCAGGAAAGGGAGTTTACTGGGGCCATTTTTATAGTCAACCTTACTATGTCCAGAAGCCAGTGAAAAATGACCCCCTCAGGGCTGGGGAAGACTGCATAATGGTTCTGCAAAAGACTTTCCTCCCTGAGTCCCTGAGGTCCCATGTTCAATCCCCAGCACTACCAGAAGCCAGAGCTGAGCAGCGCTCTGGTCTGTCTCCCTATTCCTATCTCTTATCTCTCTATCTCTCTCATGAAAAAATTATATATATATATCTAGGGGCCATGCCATGATGCACCTGGTTAAGTGCACATATTACAATGCACAAGAACTCAGGTTCAAGCCTCTGGTCCCACCTTCAGGGGAGAAGCTTCACAAGTGGTGAAGCAGGGCTGCAGGTGTGTCTGTCTGTCTCCCTCTCTATCTCTCTCCCCTTCTCAATTTTTCTCTGTTTCTATCCAATAATAAATAAGTATAAATGTATAGTTTAAGAAAAAGAACTGTTTGACTGCAACGGAGCAGAAAATCCGGAAAATGAGTTTCACTCCCCATGTACTCACTGGGATTCTATTCTTTGGTGGTCATACCAGCCAGCCTACCAGCAGGGTCTTCACTCTGCTCTCAAGCCAGGGTCATTTGAACCCTCACATCCAGACCCCCCAACCCCCCTCTTGTTAGTCTTACTCAGGCAGAGCAGGCTCAGGCGGCACGCCCACACGGCTGGAGCCTGTGCCTCCCAGGCGCCTGGCTCTGCCAAGGCCATATGCTGTCTGGGAAGAGACATAGCTCACTGCGGGTGTCACTGCTGAGAGGCGGTGTGGGCATCTGCAGGGACTGGGGCGTGTCACCCACAGGACAAGCACCAGGACCTGCCGTCTCCTTGGGTTCCAGGAGCCGGCCAGTCCCAACCAGTTAGACTCACAGACAGCGAGTCCTTGAAACCCATCAAGAGCTCCCACATCAGGCCAGGTGGTGGTGCACCTGGTTGAGGGCACAGTTACTGTGTGCAAGGATCCAGGTTCAAGCCCCTGATCCCCAGGCCCCTGCGGAAACTTCACAGACAGTAAAGCAATGCTGCAGGTCTCTGTTTTTCTCCCTTTGCCTCTTGGTTTCTTTCTGTCCTACCAAATAGAAAGAAGAAAAAATGGCTGCCTGGAGCAGTAGGATGGTTGTGCAGGCACCGAGCCCTGCTGATAAACCAGGTGGCAATTAAAAAAAAACAAAAGAGTTGCCACCTGTAGACCCTCCCCTCCCCAGCACTCACACTCCTAAGGAAGGAATACCCCGCTGCAGGCTGGACCTGGTGTCCAGAGCACTTCTGTTATCTCAGTAGTTACCAGGCTCCTCAGGGACAGTACCTGAGCTCCTCTTGTGGAATGTTCTGGCCCAGTGTCTTCTGTAAGATGGAAGGATGGCGGGAGCCACCGTGTGGCAGTGGGGCTCAGGGCCTTTGTCCTGGAAGGCAGATCAGAGCTGCCAAGCACGGGCTGGGTGAGTCAGAGTGAGAGCGGAGGTATGTTCCAAGGTCCCCACTAAACTCCATCCGGCAGGTAGCCTCTGAGACTATTCCAGAACGTTCTGCCTCACACGTGTCTGATACTGAGTAGCCTTCCTACCGCAATGTCCCAGCCTTTATTTTTCTGGAACTAAAAAATGAGAGACAGAGAGAGGATGAGACACCACAACACTGACCCACCACTCATGGACCTTCCTGGGTACCATCCAAAGTGCTCCCATGTGGTGCCTGGGAGCCCAGACTACACACAGCGAGGCTTACATTCTTCTGGGTGAGCTGCCTCCTGGCCCCCAACCTCGATTTGAAAGCGCAAACAGGCTCCAGCTTGCTAAATCTCCCAGCTTGATTTGTATTCTTTCCAATAAAGGTGTGGGCTAAAACAGCTCTGGTGTTGGAAAGCACAGGCAACAGCTGTCGCTTGGGCCAGCCCAGCCTCCACTCCCCTCCTTGACTGGGCCCCCAGGCAGCTCCTCGTCCCGTGTGATTCTGGCCGAGGCATCAGGAAGACTGCACCTGCTGCTTAGGTGAACACATGACCCACCCTGACCAATCAGGACACTCCACACATCCCCTGGGATTTTGCTCAGGGATACAGCGTCACTCAAATGCACCAATCAGCCGTCCCCTAATATAAGACCCGTCCTCTGGGATCTCAAGCTGGGCCAAGGGGCAGCTTTATCACCAGCCTTTTAGGGATGTGAGGGAGAGTAATAATTCACAAAGTGAAGGGACACTGTTTGGTTCAGATGGACCTGAGAATACAGGACTTGCAGAGTATATGAAGAGAAAAGTTCCTTGTCTGAAACTTGTTGTTTCTGTCTCTTGCAACCAAGGGGGTGAACCTCCATTCAAATCTCAGCTCTGCCATCAACTAATTCTCTGGCCTCGGGAGTGCATGCACCATGGCTAAACTCTGTTAGCCCACCGTGCAAACTAGGAATGAGAATGGCCTGAGGACGGCTTGAGAATTATGGGGTGTTGAGAGGTCCGATGCTGCGAGCACGCTCCTCGGGGTCTCCTGATGCCAGCAGGTACCCTTCTGGTTCTCTCCCCTCCGTGATGCCTGACTTCCAGGGAGGTCGCAGGAGACCTGCCTGGGGTAGGCAGTGCTGCTACAGGCACTGTCAGGAAGATAGAGCTTCCAGGAAATCCATGGAAGGAGCCAAGGTCCCTGGAGTACAGGGGGCATCTGAGGCAGAGCCTGAACTTCACCTCCAAACAAGGACAATTTCCAGTGACCTTGGGGACACTGGAGAAGTCATTTCAGAGCATCTCAGAAACTTGTGCCAAAGGGCCGGGGAAATTAATCCTTTGCAAGGCCAGCAGGAATGAGAGCTGGGAGTCACCCACTCGCTTCCCTTGTCCCAGCATCTTCTCACCTTCTTGCCATTTAATTGGGTCTTTAGGAAAAAAATCTGGCAAAAGAAAGAAGGAGATGCCAGTGGCCTGGGCACACAGGGTACAGACAGGCAGCCAGTCTTATTTATTTTTTCTTTGTAGCTGTTGATATTGTCAGGAAAACACACACACACACTTGCCAGAATCTTATAATTGAGAAATTGCACAGGATTTTTTTTTTTTTAATTTCTGACTTCGCTTTCAAAGAAGATGGCATATGCAGGGATTTCCAAAGAGCGTCTTGGGGAGCAAGGAGGGAGGTGAACTTAGCTGAGTTCAGATTCCCAAACCATAGCAGCAAGCCTGCTGTTCAGATGCCCCATTTGGGGCAGCTTTGGATCACTTTGTAGCGCTGGCAGAGTGCTGAAAACTGCACGCAGATACCAGTTTCCGTTACACGTCAACCGTTTGTGCTTCCTGCACTGGGAGTCCCAGAATGAGAGAATGTGATTGTGAAGAAATGCAGGGAATATTCCTCACCGAGATCATCAGCCTAGCTGCCCAGATGGTCTGACATCCTTTGTGATTGAGGCAGGGAACTGAGTTAACCCATCAGGTGCGGAATGCACTTTAGCATACCTGTGGCCCAGGATGGAGCCCAGATACCACATGGGAAGCGTCATAATACTGGGGAGCAAAGGGGGACAGGTCCAGTGATGTGGCGTCTCTCCCTCTCTCTTTCTCTCTGAATGAAAAGGTAATTGGACCAAGAGAGGTGAGAATGTGCATGTGTGAGGCCCTTCCTCTGCAAAATATATAAGAGCGAGGTAGGCAAACTGTAGAGGCCAGAGGAAACTGGTCCAATGGGCAAGGGTTGAAAGACTAGGAGCAATGTGACTGGGAGCAAAGAAAGCCCAGAGAGAAGTGTTAAAAGCTAACCAGGCGCACCTGTAGGGGACCAGGTGGTGGCACACCTGGTTAAGCGCACACATTACAGTCCACAAGGAGCCAGGTTCAAATCCCTGGTCCCCACATGCAGGGGGAAGCTTCACAAGTGGTGAAGCAGGGCTGCAGGTGTCTCTCTGTCTCTCTCCCTCTCTGTTCCCCTCCTCAATTTCTTCCTGTCTCTATTCAATAATAGATAAATAAAAATATTAAAGAAGAAGAAGGGGGGGCAAGCAGTAGCCCAGAGGGTTAAGTGTACATGGCGCAAAGTGCAAGGATCGGCATAAGGATCTGGGTTCGAGCCCCCGGCTCCCTGACTGCAGGGGAGTCGCTTCACAACCAGTGAAGCAGGTCTGCAGGTGTCTATCTTTCTCTCCTCCTCTCTATCTTCCCCCTCCTCTCTCTATTTCTCTCTGTCCTATCCAACAACATCAACAGCAATAACAATAATAGCAACAACAAGGGCAACAAAATGGGGGAAAAATGGCCTCCGGGAGCAGTGGATTTGTGGTGCAGGTACCGAGCCCCAGCGATAACCCTGGAGGCAAAAAAAAAAAAAAGAAGAAGAAGAAGCACCTGTTCTACAGAAGATAGATGGAAGGGTCAGTGCCCCAGAATTGGCCCTGCCCAGAAAATAAGGGGGAAAAAATGAATTGGACTGTTTTGAAAAGTCACTCAAGTGACTGGAATACCCACCCACCTGAGCTTTTTGTTTTTGCGCTTGGGGCCAGAGGAAAAGGTATTAGAAGGCAGCTCAAAGGGTGTCCTTCCCTTCTGCTGAGGTTTGAGGTGAGCAATCCATCACACCCCTCCTGGCTTCCTGGCTCTCAACCACACTTAAGACAATAGCAGGTGGGAAGGAAAACAACTCCTCTCCTTGTCTTCCTGGCTGAGTGAGAGTGAAGCATGTGGCTTGAAGCTGAACCCCACAGCCCGCTACCCCTGAAACCCAGTGATCAGGCTGCATGGAAGGTGGAGATTCCAGAAGCAATCTGGAAGCTGCCTCTCTATCTCGAATCAGGTAGAGATGAGCGAGAGCAGAACAGGTGGGTCCTGCCCCGGGTGGGAGATAGGTACTGTTTCTAGTTGAGTCACAGAGGCTGGAGAAGGAAACAAACACACACACACAAACACACACACACACACACACGCACACGCGCGCGCGCGGTAAAGAAAGATGCTAAGTCATAATTGATCCAGATGCCACCACATAAACCAGGGATCAGGAGCCCCTGGTCTGAAACCGCTTGGTCTAGCCCAAGGCAACCCCATGGCATGTTTTCATAGCAACATGAAGGGCTAATTTTTTTTTTTCTTATTGCCACCAGGGTTATCACCAGGGCTCTTGGGTGCCTGCATGACAGATCCATTACTCCATGGCCATTTTCCTTTGTTCTTTCTTTTCCTTTTCTTTTCTTTCTTTCTTTCTTTTTTTTTTTTTTTTTTTTTTGGTAGATGGCACAGAGGAATTGAGAAGCAGGAGGAGATAAAGAGAGACTCTCATGCCTGAGGTTCTAAAGTCCCAGGTTTAACCCTCTACACTAACATAAGCCAGATCTGAGCAGAGCTCGAGAGAGCTTGAGAGAGAAACGGAGAGAAACTGACAGAGAAAGACAGAAAGAGAGATTCCTGAAGATTTGCTTCACCACCTGAGAATTTTCTTCCTTGTAGGTGGGGAGCAGGGAGTTGAACTCGGGTCCTGGTGCATTTAGCCAGGTGTGCCACTACCCAGCCCCCAAAGGGCTAATTTCTAAGTTGATCATTTTGTATGGTCCATGAATCATGCTGTAACTGTCCAATTGATCCTAGGAAGAAAACCCAGCCCTGAATGAAAGCTCCTTCTGACACCTGCTAGGAGGAGTGTTTGTTAAATGTCAGACACTGTTCCCGAGGCCTCACCTTGCCTGCTTTCTCTTGGGACATCTCAACTATGCTTTGCAACAACCCTATACAGCATGGCTACTCTTGTCTGTTTGATAGATAAGAAAGTCAAGGAACAGAGACATTAAGCCATTTCCCCTAGAACACACAGTCTAAGGCCATACTTGGGGCAGGAAAATAGGTTGTGGTGTTGGTCTCTCTCTCTCTCTCTCTCTCTCTCTCTCTCTTTCTCACTTCTCAACTCCATTATCACATTATTGAGGAAGTGTCCATTTATTTATAGGACTGTGACCACAGGGTACATTTCTATACTTCCCCAATATAATTTTGAGCACATTTCATCCTCAGCCAAATCACCATCTTGTTCTGCCATAAAGATTCAGGTCTCTGTCTCCTCTCCTCTCCCTTCCCCTCTTGGCCTCTTTTCTTCTTTCTCCCTTCCTCTTTCTCTTCTCTCTGTCATTTATTTATTTATTTATTCATTCATTCATTCATTCATTCATTTATTGTTAGATAGAGACACAGAGAAAGTGGAAGAGGCCACAGCACCAAATGCAGTGGGGTTTGGGCTTGAACCTGACTGTACACATGAAAATAACAGCGCACTACCCAAGTGAGCTATTTCGCCAGCCCAGGTCTCTCTTCCTACCAGGCTAGAAGGGTGAAGTCCCATTGCTCTGCTATCTCTGTCCTACCCCCTCTCTCATAATAAATAAAGAAAAAGGAAAGAGGGGTCAGAGGGCTGGTCCATCTCCACCCCTCTCCCCATGTCGTTATCAGACGTTAGCCTTTCTCTTGGACTTGAAGTGTTGCCCAGGCTTTTTTGCACCCCAAGTCTGCAGCTCAGTGCCCATCGTCCCTGAGGGAGCAGTTCAGTTCACCGGCAGGTTATCTTCTAAGCAAAGCTACCCCGGAGGCTTGCTGGTTTCTCCCTCCAAAACCTCCCCAGGTCATGGCCATGGGGCCTACTTCATAGCTGGAGTCCACTGCACAATGAAACCCCAAGCATCCTGTTCATGGATAGGAGGTGCCAAGTCTCCCTGCAAAACACAGCAAAGTAACAGATGCTTTTGAGCAGTAAACAAACTGAAATATGATATGGCTTCCCCCCCCCCCTTCTCTTCCTGATACTAATAGACAAAAAAAAAAAAAAAAAAAAAAAAAACCACAACAAAAAACCTTCCCTGGGAGTGCCACTCAGGGAAGGGGTGCATTTGGCAAGGGTGTGTATGCACTGGGGCAAGGGTATGTGTCCACCTTTGGCAACCCCCACCTTAACGAATGGGGGTTCTTGCCGGAAGCCCAGGGTGGCCACCAGCCCCATGGCAATTAGACAGAGGACCAACTCCCAGCAAACTCAGTTTGCATGGAAGACAACTTCAAAAGCAAGATGGAGATGGGATCTCAGCCCATTTCCCCCTTGGCTATGGGCATTTGGGGGACACACACACACACACACACACACACACACACACACACACACACCCCATTCTAAAACACGGCTCTGCTCTTGTAACAGTCCTAGTACAATTCATACTGAGACAACCCATCTACCATTGCAGTCAGCCCAGCCTCCAAAGGATGTCACGAAAGGTGCCCCCAGAGCTGGTCTCCCTCCATGTGGCTTTTCAGCCTGGTGGATCTCCCTTCCCTCTCCCTCTAAGTCTCTCCCTCCATTCTTGCCTCGCCCAGCCATTGGTTTCCCTGAAAAGTCCCATGCCTGCTCCCACAGCATGCGTGCATCCAACCCCCTCCCTCCCCTTGCCCTATGGCCTGCTGGGCAGATTCTTACTTGTCTATCAAGTTTAATCTCTCTGTGGAGGAAGCTCTCACACCCTCACACTGGCTGGAGTAGAGTCAATGTCACCTCTTAATCACACCTAAACACACTTTGTTTTCTATGTGTCTCACTATGCTGTAGCTGTTTGTCTCCTTGGTGAGATCCTGAGTTCCCTAATTAAAGCCTAGTGTGTGTGTCTGGAGTGGGGAGAGAGGCTGTGAGTTCAGCACCAAGGACAGCATACAATACACATGAGCTTGCTACTTGATAAATGTTGAACAAACCCATTGAGGAAACCACACAATGACCTGGAACTCAAAGTCTCCGTCTCTTCCTTGATGCTCAAGACACACAAACACACACATAAGTACCATCCTGAAAACTCACCGTGTGGAGACACACACACACACACACACACACACACACACACACACACACACGAGAGCATATATATTTGTGCATTTCCTGGAAGTGAAGGAGAACAGGGAGAGGTCCTGCCTCTGAAAAGTGTGGGTAATGAATCTGCAGTCAAGAGTCCAACCTCACGGCCACAGGGTGACCCCGGGGTGACTCCAGGCAAGGCCTCAGTACCCTGTTTACAACTGGTGCACTGGACCTACCGTTCGTGTACTTTGAAGACTCCAATCCTTACAGAAGTTCTGTAAAAAAACTTAGGGTTTTCCAGAGAAACAGAACCAATAGGCTATATTTAGGTAGCTACATAAAGATATATACGGAAGGGTATATATATGGCTATTATAGGAATTGGCACACATGGTTATGGAGGCTGAGAAGTCCAACAATCTGTTCTCTGTCAGCTGGAGAACTGGGGAGGCTGGGGGTACAGTTGGCCTGATTCTAAAGGCCTGAGAAGCAGGGGAGCCCAAGTCCACTGGCAGGAAAAGGTGGGTACCCCAATTCTGAAGAAGGAACGAAGCCATTCCTCCTTTCTCTTCTTTCTTTAATTAAAGACGACTTTGAAAAATATCTTACTTGGGAGTCCGGCAGTAGGGCAGCGGGTTAAGCGCACCTGGCGCAAAGCGCAAGGACCAGCTTAAGGCTCCCGGTTTGAGCCCCCAGCTCCCCACCTGCAGGGGAGTCACATCACAGGCGGTGAAGCAGGCCTGCAGGTGTCTTATCTTCCTCTCCCCCTCTCTGTCTTCCCTTCCTCTCTCCATTTCTCTCTGTCCTATCTAACAATGACGATGTCAATAACAACAACAACAGTAACTACAACTAAAAAAAAAAAAAGCAAGGGCCACAAAAGGGAAAATAAGTAGATATAATAAAAAAAATTTAAAAATTATTTTACTTATTTATTATTTATTGGGTAGAGACAGAGAAATTGAGAGGCAAGTGGGAGACAGGGAAAGAGAGATGCAGCCCTGTTTCACCACTCACGAAGCTCCTCCCTCCCCCACAGTTGGGGGCCACCACCCAGCCCCTTCCTCTCTCCCTTGGAGGAGCTGGGTGCCACCACCCAAGTTGGTGAGAGTGGATCTCTCAGTGTAAACTCAGAACATAGCTTCTAACGGTCCTGGGTGCCAGAGCTCCACCCTAGCCTGCACTGTTCACCACACTGAGGCAGCTTCCTGAGGGGGCTGTGCTGTACTGCTCAGTGCACCTTCCTCAAAGCCTGGGAGGCTGGGCAAGGCCTAGCAGTGACCTGACGTTCCTTTTCTAATCATATAGCTGTCTTTCTTTCTTCCTTCCTTCCTTTCTTTTTCTTGTGGGGTGGATATTGCAAACATCTTCTAGAGTTAGTGTTTCTAATTCCTTTTTTAATTTTTCAGAATTATCTTTATTTATTTATTTATTTATTGGAAAGAGACAGCTAGAAATCAAGTGGAAAGGTTGTAAGAGGGAGAGAGAGGGAGAGAGAGAGAGAGAGACCTGTAGCCCTGCTTCACCACTCGTAAAGCTTTCCCCCCTGCAGGTGGGGACAGAGGACTCAAATCTGAGTCCTTGTGCGTATTTGTAACATGTATGCTCAACCAGGTATGCCACCCCCTGGCCCCTGATAGGTAATTCTTTAAAATATGAAGTAAAATGGACAAAAGAGCTGCCCTTGAAGCAAGCATCATTCTTGGGCTTTGGTATATAGCAATGAAATGGTGATGCCCTGCTCCCATTTTGAGAGTCCTGGCTTGATGAGGGAAAGCCATGCCTCTTCCATGACTGTGGGGGGGGGGGGGAGGCCGGGGGATGGGGGAACGGGGCCGGGGGAGAAGTTTCTAACTTGTCTCCTTTAATCCCTGTGCTGATAAGAAAAATCACTTCTCACATTAAGTGCTGAGTACCAAGTAATAGTTATTATATCCAAGAAAGAGTCCACCCACCCCTTGGAGAAAAAAAAAAACAAAACAGTTGAATTACGAAAGCTCCCAGCAAAAACCATACATCCGCCTTTTCTGAAGGGGATTTCTTCTCAAAGAACTGCTTTCTCTATTCTTTTCTTTTTTTTTTTTTTTTTCTCTTGGACCCAGGTGAAATGCTTTTAACCATGATGATTTTCAACTTGTTTTTTTTTTTTCTCTTGGGAAATCATTTAGTAAGCAGATTTGATGTGAGCTTAGCACTGAGGAAAACATTAAGGTTCATTGGGACTGTATTTTTTTTTTCCTGGTCATTACAGGGTTTCTTAAAGCAAGCTCAGTTACAAACCTCTTTCTGAAACAGACTCCCCGCCTCCACCATTGTCTTTGTGAGGACAACGCTGTCAGCGTGTTTTCAGGTGTTTCTAGAGAAATAGCGGCGACATCTGTGTTGGGATAATATTGTTTGAGACCTCCTCAAGCATTAGACTCTGCAAAGTGCGTTTAACTCTCCTGTTGTCCCCTTTCATGATTAAGATCTCCCTCTGAGGTGGGCCCCATAGTTGGCCCCGTTTAGAAGATGTAGAAACTGAGGCTTGCAAAGATGAAATAACCTGCCCATGAATTCTCGGGGCAGAGGGGACTGACTAGAATTCGGAGTCTGCAGATTTACCTATGTTATTGTGTCTTTCTGAATTCTATTTTTTAAAAAATATTTACTTATTTTAGTTAATAGGCTAGAGAGAAATTGAGAAGGGGAAGGGAGCTAGGGAGGGAGAAAGATAAAGAGACACTTGTAGCACTGCTTCACCACTAGTGAAACTTCTTCCTTGCAGATGGGAACGAGGGCCTTGAACCCAGGATTTTTTTGTGCATGGTAACTTGTGCACTCCGCTGGGAGGGGGGGTATTAATGGTTTACAGTTGGTATTAAAATACAATAGTTTGTACATGTGTAACATTTCTCAGTATTCAACCCCCACTAAGCAATATTTATTTGTTTGTTTGTTTATTATCACTGGAACATGCTCAGTACCTACACAACAAATCCACCACTCCTGGTGGTCAGTTTCTTCTTCCTCCTCCTCCTTCCTTTTTTATTTGATTGGGCAAAGAGAAAGTAAGAGGGGCAGGGGAGATAGAGAGGAAGAGAGACAGAATCATCTGCAGCCCCAGCCGCCCCACCCCTGCAGGTGAAGACCGGAGACTTGAACCTACTTGGCCCTGCCTTACTGATTTTACAGAGGCCTCAGACTGACCTGTCAGGCAGGCCAAAGTTAGACCTGATCTGCTGCCCCCTGCCGCCGCCCCCCCCCCAAGGGTCCGCCACATCTTGCTGGAAGAAGTCATCTGCCTTTGAAAGAAAAGGGTCAGTCAGGGCTTGCTGACACGGTTAGTCAATTCACATGGAGACTGCTGGTGTGGATGCTGGTAAATTAGTTGTGGAACTTCTTCTTCTAGCATTTGCCCTTCTTCCGTAGCCAGTCAACAGTGTCAGGTTGAGCCTGAGGTCAAGTTTTGAGACCTCCTTTGAATCTGGAGAGGTGGCAGTCGTTGACTATGTGGGTCATAGTCTGTCTGGAGCCGCAGGGGCAGTTCGGGTCGTCTCTGGCTCCCCAGCGATGGAACATAGTGGCACACCGGCCATGGCCTGTTCGATAGCGATTGAGGAGGGCCCAATCATAATGTGCTAGGTCAAAGCCGGGTTGACGCTTGCAGAGGTCTGTGATGAGGTGTTTGTTCTTTACCTCAGCTGACTGACAACTGGGAGAGAGGAGCAGATGTGTGCTGGTGAAATGCACTTCCCTCCCTGAGCCCTGGGGGAAGGTGCGGGGCTGTGGTGGGTCTGTGTGTACTTACATATCTTGATTGAATGTTCGACAGCGTGTTTTGCAAGGCTCAGGTATCCTGGCAGGCTTCCAGCGTGGATGATTAAATTCGGCTCCAGTTTTCCTGCCAGGCACTGGGCAGGTTCCAGATTCATCCTGATCTCCTCAGCTAACAGACTGACACCTACTATGCACCTGCTGACACCTTAGGACGTGTCCTGTCACCTCTCCAGCCCTCCCCTTCCTCCTGCAGCATGAGCTTATACTCTTAGCCCCGTTGATGAGGGAAACTGAGGCTCAGAGCAGGGTGAGAGATTGGACCAACACCACACATGACTCGAAGACAAAACCGGGATGCAATCCCATCTGGTTCCAGGGTCTGTATTTTCTCCCCCTCTTTCACACTCAAATACACTCGACAAAAGTAAGCAGTATTTATAGAAAGATTATGGAATGAAGAACGAGTTCCCTTCCATTCCTTGCCCCGTCCCCCCCACGTTTTCTTCCTAGACCCCCTCCCCCTGCCCCTCTTCTCTTGGGGTCATCTAATAGATTCTGCAAATCTCAACCTTAGTTCCCGCCCCCCTTTGAAGTTGCTGCAGGAGTTGTTTGGCTGAGCCAGAAGATAGCTGTGGACTGACAGTTTCCTGTTTCGAATTTACAAATGCGTCAGGTGCAAAGTGCTGAAGGGCTTGGCTGGACTATCAAACACAGCACAGGCTGTTCTGCCATCATTCCGACAAGCACTTGAAAACAGCAGGTTGGACCTTTTGTATCCGGAGTTGGGAGAGGCGGAGAAGGCTGGCTGGTCACAGGGCAAGGATGGCCTTCCGAAGCTCCTATCTCCAAGCGTACACACATTTGCACACAAGGCGACAAGCCCTCACAAGGGCCTCATACTTCCTGTTGATGTCCTGGTGGGTTAAACGTCTTCTGAGATGTTAGTCACCGTCAGAGCACAAACTGCTATTGAACGCACACAGACCATCACTAAGTCAGCACAGTACTGAGTACGCTTAGATAACTTCTATTATTTCACCACTTTAAGAATACTGTGTCTCGCCTCTGTAGCAAGTCTATCTTTCTGCAAACAGCTTCATATTTCTAAAGGATAAATTCTCCTCAGTAAAGTCCAATCTTGGGTCGGGGGAAATAGCACAGCGGCTTATGCAACAGACTTTCATTCCAGAGGCTCTGAAGGTCTCAGGTTCAGCCCCTGGCACCACCATATGCCAGAGCTGAGCAGTATTCTGGCTGAAAATAATTTTTTTTAAAGTTTGAACTTATTTGCAATCCTAGTATTAGATGAAAGTGTACATCCCTATGCATCATGGGTAAAATGGCTAAATGCTAAATATTTAACTTTGTGATGGGCCAATTTGCTATCCTATGTGGATTTCTTTTGCATTTCTTTGATATTCTATGAATTAGAGTATTTTGCCACTTTTATCACTGCTTGTAGGGATCACGTGTCCTTTCTCTCAGTTTTATTTTTTTAATTTATTTTTATTGCCACCAGGGTTATTGCTGGGGTTCAGTGCCAGCACTACAAATCCTTGGCTCCTGGCAGCCATTTTTTCCCTTTTTCCTTTATTTTTATTTGACAGAGAGAAATGGAGAATGTGGAGAGACAGAGAGGGAGAGAGAACAATGGACACTTGCAGACCTGCTTTACCACTTGTGAAGTGCCCCCCTCCCCCGCAAATATGGGCCAGGGGTTCGAGCCGGGGTCCTTGCACACGGTGGTATGTGTGCTTAACTGAGTGTGTCACCGCCAGCCTCCCCAACCCCGACCAGTTTTCTATTGGGGTGTCTTTCTGACTGACTTGTAAAAACTCTGTTTAGTAAAGGTATTAAAACTTGTATTGTACTGCCCCATATGGTGATGGTTTTGCCAAAAAAACAAAAAAAAACAGGGAGTTGGGTGGTAGCGCAGTTAAGCACTAACAGTTAAGGTAGTTGGGTTAAGCACACGTGGTGTGAAGCGCAAGGACCAGTGTAGGATCCCAGTTCGAGCCCCCGGCTCCCCACCTGCAGGGGGTCACTTCACAGGCGGTGAAGCAGGTCTGCAGGTGTCTGTCTTTTTCTCCCCCTCTCTGTCTTCCCCTCCTCCCTCCATTTCTCTCTGTCCTACCCAACAAAGAATTCAGACAAGAATAATAACTACAACAATAAAACAACAAGGGCAACAAAAAAGGGAATAAATAAATAATTTAAAAAACAACACCACTTAAATCTTTATATATGAAGATGTCTTTCTTGTTTGCTTTTTTCTCCCCATCAGAGTTTTATTTTTTTTAATTTATTTTTATTAGTGATTTAATAATGGTTTACCAGATTCTAGATTACAGGGATATAGTTCCACACTGAAACCATCTCCACAGTTCTGTGTCTTCTCCCCACGTCCCTTGAGGATAACACCCATAGTTTCCACAAAGTCTTAGAGGCAGTTGAATATTTTTAAAAAGCAAGCTCAAGGGAGTCAGGCGGTAGTGCAGTGGGTTAAACGCAGGTGGCGCAAAGCTCAAGGACCGGCGGAAGGATCCCGGTTCGAGCCTCCAGCTCCCCACCTGCAGGGGAGTCTCTTCACAGGCGGTGAAGCAGGTCTGCAGGTGTCTGTCTTTCTCTCCCCCCTCTGTCTTCCCTACCTCTCTCCATTTCTTTCTGTCCTATCTTATAACAACAGCATCAATAGCAACAATAACTACAACAACAATGAAAAACAAGGGCAACAAAAGGGAAAATAAATAAATAAATATTAAAAATTTTTTTAAAAGCAAGCTCATGTGTTTCAGTTCTCCAGATCGCACACGGGAAGGAAAACATTCACTAGTTGTCTTTTAGAGAAACGCAGGTGATCTGGTCACAGACAGAAACCAAGGCAATGAGAATCCTTGGACATAGACACCAAAGTAGAGAACTTTAAAATGCTAACTATGGGGAGTAGTGCAGCGGGGTTAAGCAAATGTGGTGAGAACTTTAAAATGCTAACTATGGCGGTAGTGCAGCGGGGTTAAGCAAATGTGGTGCAAAGTGCAAGGACCAGCATAAAGATCCTGGTTCGAGCCCCCGTCTCCCCATCTGCAGGGGGGTCGCTTCACAGGCGGTGAAGTAGGTGTGCAGGTATCTGTCTTTCTCTTCCCCTCTCTGTCTTCCCCATCTCTCTCCATTTCTCTCCGTCCTATCCAACGATGACAACATCAATAACAACAACAACTACAACAACAATGAAAAACAACAAGGGCAACAAAAGGGAAAATAAATAAATAAATAAATAAATATAAAAAAATTTTTAAATGCTAACTAGGATAGGAAGGGTGAGGAAAACAAACCAAAAAGATGTAGGAAAGATTAAAACAGACTGGAGAGAAAATGACGTCATTTTTCCCCTTTATTGGTGCTTTAATATTGACTTACAAAATTACAAGATAACAGGAGTATAATTCCACACTGTTCCCACCTTAACAGCTCTCCAGAATGTGTACATGTTTCTCCTGATATTCTGTTTTCTTTTTAACACTGAAGAATCTCATTAGTCCCAGTAACCTATAATCCTCCGGCTAATCTGGAGTGACCCCTTTGGCATGTGCTTTTTACACAGCTGTGCTTATTTCGGACTTCGTGATCTATTCCACAGGTATATTTGCCCAATCCTGGGCCAGAGCCACACTGTTTCAATTACCATGGCTTTGTTCCATATATTGTGTGACACTGGTTTCCTCTTCCAATTGTGCCTCTAGCCCAAGGTACTGGCTTCTTTTTTTTTTTTAACATTTTATTTATTTATTTTAATGAGAGATACAGAGAGAGGGAGGAGAGAGAACAGAGCATTGCTCAGCTCTGGTTTATGGTGGTGCTGGGGATTGAACCTAGGACCTTGGAGCTTCAGCCATGTAAGTCTCTTTGCATAACCATTATGCTGTCTCCCCAGCCCTTTTTTTTTTTTTTTTTTAAGATTTAAGTCTAGTGCCTTAGCCACAGTGCCACCTCCCGGACCACCTGTATTTATTTATTTTTAATCATATTACTGCTAGACTGTGGTTTATGGCCATGTGAGGAAATTGAACTTGGGACCTCAGAGACTCAGGCCTTACAGTCTGTTTGCAGAACCATTATGCTGTCTCCCACCTCATCCTCCCCAACCTAAGGCATTGGCTCTTACCTGTAATTCATTCACCTAAAAGGAACTTCATCACTGTAATGTCTAATCTGATTTCTCACATCCTTTTTGGGATCTGGATTGGTATTCCACTTGATTCACAGATGAATGTGAGGAGAGTGGAGGCCATCCTTACATAATAGTTCCCTGTCTCTTTGTTTATTAGGAGTTTAATTGATCTGTCTGTGAATTCTAGACCGAGGGGGAGATTAACTGTGTTAGCAGGCATCTCTGCCTTGCTCACCTTTAATAAGACACAGCCCGGGGGTTCCCAACCCAGACACCACACTCAGAATGTGCGTGTGGACAGCCTCTCTACACTTACCAGCAGCTGGGCTTCTGGCCAGGCTGTTCTTCTGTGCAGGAAGCAGGTTAATACACCAGATCTGCCTGGTTATCCCATGGTGAGGTTTAAATGGAGTAATGCTGTGGCCAGGGAAACAGCTCAGCTGGTAGAGTGCAGGACTAACAGGTACTGGAGTGGGGCTCTAGCTTTTCTCTCTCTCTTACTCTCTCCTGTGAATCTCTCTCTCTCACACACACACACACACACATCTTCAGGGAGCCAGGTGGTGGTATATCTGGCAGAGCAAACATGTTATAGTGTGTGTGGATCTGGATTCAGTCCCCTTGGTCCCCACCCACAGAGGAGGAAGCTTCACGAGTGGCAAAGCAGTGTTGGCAGGTATCTCTTTTCCCCCGCCCCTTCCTACTTGATTTCTTTCTGTCTCTACCTAATAAAGAAATCAACAACATTTTTTTTTTGCCTCTGGAGTTATCGCTGGGGCTTGGTGCCAGCACTACGAATCCACTATTCCTGGAGGCCATTTTCCCTATTTTGTTGGATAGGACAGAGAGAAATTGAGAGAGGAGGAAGAGGTAGAGAGTGGGAGAGAAAGACAAGACACCTGCAGACCTGTTTTTTCCCTTGTGAAGTGTCCCCCCTGCAGGTTCGAACTCGGATCCTTGCACAGGTCCTTGCACTTAGTACTTTGTGCGGTTCACCAGGTATGCTCAACAAAATGTATTTTTGAAAAATCTTTTAAGAAAGAATGGAAGGGAGCTGGGTGGTAGCACAGGGGGTTAAGCGCACATGGCGCAAAGCACAAGGACCGATGTAAGGATGCCAGTTCGAGCCCCCGGCTCCCCACCTGCCTGGGAGTCGCTTCACAAGTGGTGAAGCAGGTCTGCAGGTGTCTGTCTTTCTCTCCCCCTCTCTGTCTTCCCCTCCTCTCTCCATTTCTCTCCGTCCTATCCAACAGCGACAATGACATCAATAACAACAACAATAATAACTACAACAATAAAACAACAAGGGCAATGAAAGGGAATAAATATTTTTAAAATAATCATAAATAAAATAAAATTTTTTTAATAAGAAAGAAAGGAAGGAAATCACTCATGTGACAGAGAGGAGCATTGTGCCTGCCACGCAGCACCAGGTGAACGTTTGCCGTTGGGATTACGTCAGCCTCCAGTGTGTTGTTTGAAGATGCATTTGAGATGTTCTTCATGTCAAAGGTGCAGCCTTTTCTGCTTCTCAGGATTATTCCCCATGCCCCCCCACCCCAATTATCAGTGGACACTGAATTTACAAAGTGCCTGTTTGGGGTCTGGTAAGATAATTGCCTTTTTCATTTGACCTACTTCTGCATTGGATTAATGAGCTTGTACTGGAGGGAATGGCAGGGAGCTCCATGGGATGAGGTTTCTCCGTTTGGATATGGGCGTTGGCAGGTGGATCCGTGCACCCAGCCTGTTTCTATCTTTCCCTAGTGGGGTAGGACTCTGGAGAGGTGAGACTTAAGGACACACTGTTGAGGTAGTCTGCCCAGAGAAGTCAGGAGGGCATCATACAAAGATACACAGAGGGGGGTTGGGCGGTAGTGCAGTGGGTTAAGGGCACTTGGCACAAAGCACAAGGACCAACAGAAGGATCCCGGTTCAAGCCCCCAGCTCCCCACCTGCAGGGGAGTCACTTCACAGGCGGTGAAGCTGGTCTGCAGGCATCTGTCTTTCTCTCCCCCTCTTTGTCTTCCCCTCCTCTCTCCATTTCTCTTTGTTCTATCCAACAACAACAACAACATCAATAACAATGATAATAATAACCATAACAATGGTTAAAAAAAAAAACAAGCAGGGTAACAAAAGAGAAAAAATGGCCTCCAAGAGCAGTGGATTCGTGGTGCAGGCACTGAGCCCCTGCAATAACCCTGGAGGGAAAAAAAAAAACACAAAGATACACAGAGAAGGATCAGAGCCCTGCTCAGCTCTGGCTTATGGTGGTGGAGGGAACTGAACCTGGGTTTTCAGAGGCTTCAGGCATGAAAGTCTTCTGCAGAACTATTATTCTGTCTCCCTTGCCTTCAACATATTTTGATTGTAGAAAGTGAATTCAGCAGTGACTGGGGACTCAGTTCTCTGTTCAGCCCTGGACCCTGTTGTTCACACCATCTTCCCGCCCTCCAGTCCTCTCACACCATCAGTCAGATCGCAGCCTTCTCTCTCTTCAAAGGACTCTTCATTTTCAGAGAACAAGACGGGAGGCTTCTCTAGCTTTTGCACATCTCATACCGCTTTTCTTTTGCTTTCACAAGCAAATTGGCTAAGTGCTAAGCCACAAATCTTGCTCTACAAAATTCTGTGCTTGGGAATCTTGTGTTTTTCTAGCATTTTGATGCCATGACAAAAATCTTTGGATGGAATTTGTAGAGAACTGTTTTGTTTATTCCATCCCTCCTGGGTACCTAATCATACTTCAAGGAAGTTTGCACTGTATGCATGACTTGAAGTGTTTTGCCGGCTGCATTTTTGCAGAGTTAGACAATGGATGCATGGATGGAGAAAGATATCTGGGGGGGGGGGGGGTCAGGAGGTGGGGCATCCAGCTAAGCACACATAGTACTAAGTGCAAGGATCCAGGTTCGAGCCCCTGGCTCCCCACCTGCACAAGGGGATGCTTCACAAGTGGTGAAGAAGGTCTGTAGGTGTCTCCCTCTCGATCTCCCCTTCCTCTCTCAATTTCTCTCTGTCCTACCCAATAAAATGGGGGTGGGTAGGAATGGCCACCAGGAACAACGGATTTGTAGTGGCGGCGCTGAGCCCCAATGATAACCCTAGAGGCAAAAAAGAAAAAGAGGAAGAGAGAGAGAGAGAGAGAGAGGGAAAGAGAGAAATCTGTGCACGTGGGCTTTATTTATTTCGCTCAGATTAAGTTTTCCTGTCTATCTTCCCACACAGCCATCTGGTCTGTGATGAACTCTCCCATTTGTCTGGAGTTTCCTCTTCGGTGGCACCTTGCTCTGTGCCCTTCAGTGGTTCAAGCTCTATGGCTTTCCGATGGCCCATGCCACCACCCACCACCAGGTCTGTCCTACCAGTTTGCGATTTTTCAGTGTCTCTAGCCCTTCACTGGCATCACTGTCGCGTGCTGCCTCATTTCGTTAACCCATTTGTGGGCACCCCTGTTGTCCTCTGGTCTCATCCTCTTCACACAGGCTCTTTATCCTGCACCCCAAGCTGTAAGGAGACCTGTATGTCTCTGCCCGTTATCTCCTCCACTCAGTCCAAGGCATCGCGAGAGCAAATGCTACATCTGTGTTAAGAGTCGTAACCTCAGCATTTAGCACACTGACTGGCGGGCGGAAGGTGGTTAATAATAACCTGTTGAGTGAGTCTCTGTGTCTGCCGTGTTCTGGCTCAGCCTCCCTGTGGCCTTGTCTACGCTGTTTGGGGTCAGAGGTCTCCAAATTGCAAGCACAGAAGACTGGCCAGTTTTGTTGTTGTTGTTGTTTGTTTGTTTTTAAGAGGTGGTGGAAATAGGGAGGGGATTTATTGATTTAGTTTTATTACCACCAGGATTATCGCTGAGGCTCAGTGCCTACATTAAGAATCCACCTCTCCCACTGGTCATTTTTCCTTTTTTCTTTTTTTTAAATTTCTCCTTCTATCCATTATTTTTTTATTTATAAAATGGAAACATTGACAAGACCATAGGATAAGAGGGGTACAATTCCACACAATTCCCACCACCAAAACTCCGTATCCCCTCCCCTCCCTTGATAACTTTCCTTGTTCTTTAACCCTCTGGGAGTATGGACCCAGGATCATTGTGGGATGCAGAAGGTGGAAGGTCTGGCTTCCGTAATTGCTTCCCCGCTGAACATGGGCGTTGACAGGTCGATTCATACTCTCAGCCTGTCTCTCTCTTTCCCTTGTGGGTTAGGGATCAAAAATCTTTCTATTTATTTGCTAGGACAGAAATGAAGAAGGGAAGGGGAGATAGAAAGGGAGAGAGAAAGAGACACTTAAAGACCTACTTCACAGCTCATGAAGCTTCCCCACACAGTGAGGAGCAGAGGCTTGACCCTGGGTCCTTGTGGATGGTGATGTGTATGTTCAGCTAGGTGCACCACTGCCCATCACCCTCCAAAAAAAACTGCCCTTTTTACTGTATTCGCTATTTGTGCCATCATCACATAATCTTTGTTTTTCACTCTGTCCACATTTTCTGCATGAATTGTGTAGTCCAGCCCCCCCCCCCCACTAAGCGTAACTATCCATTAAATAAAAGTGATGTCCTTGCGCGTGACTCAGGTCCCTGGAGCACTTACTTCCCTGAGGGGCCGGGGGTGGGGTGGGGGGGCTTCCTGATTTGGACCCTGCCTCCTTCCCAGGCTCCTCATTCCCAAGCCTGAGTCATTCTTTCCCATGGCTACTGCTCAGTGACAGGGGCTGAAGACAGCAAGGTAACAAGGAAGAGGCTTGTCTTTCCTGATGGGACTGGGACTGGGGAGGGGGGGTGTTGGAAGACTGGGAGAGGGGAACAGATAAACAGACCTGCCTGCTAAGCACAGATGGTGCCTGGGGCTGTGAGGGAGCTTCCCCCTGGGACTTAGAGAGTAACAGCTGAGCTGAGACTGGAGGAGGAGGACTGAGGCAGGACAGAGGGAGGGAGGGCAGAAGGGAAGGAGGAGAGGGAGAGAGAGAGAGAACAAGTGTTGCCAACAGGGTTATAGCTGGATCCTACCCCTGCATGATTCCACTGCTCCTTACAATCTTTAGCTTAAAAAAAGGGGGAGTCGGGCTGTAGCACAGCGGGTTAAGCTCACGTGGTGCAAAGCGCAAGGACCAGCATAAGGATCCCGGTTCGAACCCCGGCTCCCCACCTGCAGGGGAAGTCTCTTCACAGGCGGTGAAGCAGGTCTGCAGGTGTCTTTCTTTCTCTCCTCCTCTCTGTCTTCCCCTCCTCTCTCCATTTCTCTCTGTCCTATCCAACAACGACAGCATCAATAACTACAACGATAATAACTACAACAATAAAACAATAAGGGCAACAAAAGGGAATAAATAAATAAACATAAAAATTATTGGGAATCAGGCGGTAGCACAGCGGATTAAGCACATGTGACACAAAGCACAAGGACTGGTGGAAGGATCCCGGTTTGAGCCCCGGCTCCTCCCCTGCAGAGGCGTCACTTCACAAGTGGTGAAGCAGGTCTGCAGGTATCTTTCTCTCCCCCTCTCTGTCTCCCCTCCTCTCTCCATTTCTCTCTGTCCTATCCAACAACGACGACATCAGGAACAACAATAATAACTACAACAATAAAACAAAAAAAATATTGGATAGAGACAGAGATACATTGAGGTCTCGAAACTTTACATCAGGCTCAACCTGACGCTGTTGACTGGCTACGGAAGAAGGGCAAACACTAGAAGAAGAATTGAGAGGGAAAGAGGAGATAGGGAGAGAGAAAGAGAGATCCCTGCAGCCCTGCTTCACTGCTTCACTGCTGATGAAGCAGGTGGGGACTGGGGGAAGCAGTGGTTCACCACTGGCTCCTTGGTCATGGTAATGTGTATGCTCAGCCAGGCATGCCACCAGCCATCTCCCTCTTTTTTAGAGGGGGAGGGGTGGGAGGGACAGAGGACATCACAGCACTGCTTTTCCACTTGTGGCCCGTGTATAATGGCCAAAGAGCTCAAAGCCTCCTACATGGCAGACAGTGTGTTTTGCTGGGTGAACTATCTCCTGTCCCAGGAGAGCCTGGTGGCAGGAAATGGCAGAGCTGGGCCGTTCCTCTCTGGTGCCTGGAGGAGGCTCCGGATGTTCACAGTCTAGACAGGCCTTGGACCTGCGCAAATGCCGAGACCCACTGCCACACTCTATGGGCATGGAGTGCTCCCACTCCTGCCTGGCTGTTTGAGAGATGACTTTCGGGTGCATCACCCAGCAACACGGCCTGTGTGAGCTAAAGGTGTTTCCCACCCGACACAGCCCTGCCCAAGCACCTTGCTTTCTGACACCCCTGCATCTTCCTGACAAAGAGAAAGGACTCCTGCCCCATCACCTTTCTCCCAGGGCAATTGTGGAGGGGGACACAGGGTGTCCCCTCCAGCAGCTGCAGTGGGCTCACCTGCCACCAGAGGGCGCTGTTATATGCTGCAGGAAGCGGTGGGGGGCGGGTTCTCCCTGGGGTTTCTGGAGTGGGAGATCTCAGCTGTTAAAAATCAAAGGGGAGGCGGCTAGGTCACTGCGCAGTTGGTTGAGTGCACATGTTAAAATGCACAAGGACCCAGGTTCAAGTCCCTGGTCCCCACCTGTAAAGGGGAAGCTTCATGAGTGGTGAAGCAGGGCTGCAGGTGTCTCTCTGTCTATCTACCCCTCCTCTCTCGATTTCTGGCTGTCTCTATCAAACAAATAAAGACAACTTTAAAATTTGTTTAAAAAAATTAAAGGGGAGTCCGGTGGTAGCTGCGTGTTTGCAAAGTGCAAGGACCTGCATAAGGATCCCGGTTCAAGCCCCCAGTTACCCACCTGTAAGGGAGTTGCTTCACAGGCGGTAAAGCAGGTCTACAGGTGTCTGTCTTTCTCTCCCCCTCTCTGTCCTCCCCTCCTCTCTTCTTTTCTCTCTGTCCTATCCAACAACAACGATATCTATAACAACAACAGTTAAAAAACAACAAGGGCAACAAGAGAGAAAAATAATTTTTTAAAAATTCTTCATCCTTGAAGGTTTTGTAGAAATCATTTGTAAAACCACCTGGACCTGGACTTATACTGTGGAGAAGGTTCTTGATGACTGTTTCAGTTTCTTTGGCTGTGATCGACTTGTTCGTGTCTCCTAGTTCCTCTTGGTTCAGTTTTAGGTTATAAGTTTCTAGGAACGCTTCCATTTCTCTCAGAATTTCTGACTTGGTGGTATATAGTTGTTCATAGAAGTTGTTCAAGTTTGCAATACTCTGGATTTCTGTGATGCCTCTTGTGTGTATCTCCTCCCTTCCCCGCCGTGGCTGGGGCACCCCCATAGTTGGGTTGTAGGAGGCACCTGAGAAACTGGAGTCCAGGTATGTGGAAACTCCTCAGAGGTCTCTACACACACCGCGGCAGAGACCGTTCACTCCACCCATGCCTCCACGCACGCCCACGCCCACCACCTGCTCTCTGGGCCAGGCTTCTTAGGAGACAAGCCCTGCATCAGCACCCCTCCCACCACTCCAGCTTCCCTCACACCCGGCTCCTTTAAACACTCCTCCTTCCCACCCCCAAACTGCTTCATGCAGGTCAGCTACTCCCTGAATGATATCAACAGAACTGTGGTTTTTAATTTCTTAAGACATTGCTTTCTTATTAGCTCGGTTTGTTTGAAACGACACATACCTGCTTTGGGCAGTGAAAGACAAAAACACAAGTTTGGAAAAGTGCAAATGAAGCCCGGTTCTATTGCTCCCACCACCATCACCAGCCCCCAGGCATTCCCAGGCTACTGTGAGCCCTGTAATCACTGTGTCTTCAGTCTGGGAGACGCTTACCAGGCGCATTGGATCGACCTTCCCGTGGTGCATCCTGTGAGTACCCATTCATTGGGGAAACTGACGATCCTTCCTAGCCGACTGAATCCACATGGATCCCAGTCACTTTCAAAGCCAGCAACAAGCTCCTGACAGCTTTCAAGCTGTTGGTCCTGCTCTTCGAGTCCACCCTGTCCAACGCTTGACGTCTCGTCACCCAATCTGGTCCCCTACGCCTACACTGAACTTCAGTCTGTTCCAGACTCTTGGAAACAGAGTTGGCAGTCAGCTGAGGTAAAGAACAAACACCTCATCACGGGCAAGCGTCAGCCCGGCTTTGACCTAGCACGTTATGATTGGGCCCTCCTCCATCGCTATCGAACAGGCCATGGCCGGTGCGCCGCTATGTTCCATCGCTGGGGAGCCAGAGACGACCTGAACTGCCCCTGCAGCTCCAGACAGACTATGACCCATATAGTCAACGACTGCCGCCTCTCCAGATTCAAAGGAGGTCTCGAAACTTGACCTCAGGCTCAACCTGACGCTGTCGACTGGCTACGGAAGAAGGGTAAACACTAGAAGAAGAACCAGGCCCGTGCTTAGCACCCTGTGCTTGGGATGCAAAAAGGCACATACTGAACTGGCTGCTTTGCTCCTCTGCTCACTTGGACTCTTTTCTGCATCATCTTCTATAAAGTCACTCTATTTTATTTTATTTTATTTTATTTTATTTTATTTTGGGGAACAGCCGCAGAAGTTTATTTGACCTGCTCCCTACCTTGGGGATGGAGGTTGCTTCTGTAGTCAGGTGGGTGCTGGCTGACCAGCTGGTGAGATAGCTTAACAGGCAGGGCATCTGGTTTACATGCCTGAGGCTGCCGGTTCAATCCCAAGTGCCACAATTATTGGGGGGGGGCACGGTGCCCTGGCTCTCCTCTCTCTTGGTTCTATATCATATGAAATACATAGTTTTTAAATAAATAAATTAGTGGGATTTTTTTGCCAACAGGGTTACCTGAGGTTTGGTACCAGCATGTGAGACCTGCTGCTCCCAATGGTCATTCCCCCCCCCACTTTTTTTTTTTGCTTTGTATTTTATTTGATAGGACAGAGAGAAATTGAGAGGGGAGAGGGGAGAGGGAGATAGAGAAGCAGAAAGAGAGACACCTGCCAAGCTGCTTCGCTGCTCGTGAAGTGTCCTCCCTGCAGGTGGGGGGGGGGGGCGGGGCTTGAACACAGGTCCTTGCACATGGAGTATTTTTAAAAATGTAAAATGAGAGGCAGAGCCAAGATGGTGACTTGGAAGCAACTGCTGGTGTGAGCTCCGACAACAACTGCTAGAAACGGTAGGATACGTTGCCTTCAGCAGGATGGGAAATAAGGGATTCTAAGCGTGACACCAAAGAGGTGACTATAGCTCACTTTGGGTTAGAAAATAGAGAAAAAAGAAAGCAAATTTTTTATTATTTCTGAAACGCACTCCTCCCCACCCCACCCCCAACCAGGCCTGGGGGCTGGAGGGCTGCTCCTAGCAGGCTCCCCACTGAGCTTTTTTCTTTACCAAGATTCCTGGCTCATCAGGGGTGTCATTCCAGTCCTGTTCCTTTCTGATTCCCTTTGCTCTTTTTTTTTTTTTTTTGTATAAGTGGCTTAGGCCCAATTGGAACTACAAATATCTGACCAAGCAGAGCCTCACCCCACCTGGGAAAGACTGCCTGGAGGGTTTTGTTTGTTTTTTGTTTCCTCTTTTTAACAATTGGCTGCCTCTTCCCAGGGTGCATGAGCCAGTCAGGAGCCTTCCAAGATGCAGACCGACTGTTAGAGTTTTTCACTCTGTTCTATTTTATTACTACTATTATATATAGCGTGTCCCTTTCCCCCCCCTCCTTCAGGTTGACTAAAATTAACTTAGTGTATTTTCCATTGCTATGTGACTGGGTGTCTTATCCATTGTGAGAGGAACTTGTTTTACACTTCCTACCTCCTCTATCCACTCTCCTCCTTCTCCCTCCTCCTAATTAGAAATAAATAAATAAAATTAAAAAACTCTTTCCTTTCACTGCTCTTTTTTTTACTGTTTTTTCTCTTTTTTCTTTTCTCTCTCTCTTTTTTTTGCTCATTCTTGTCTTCCTTTCTTCCTTCCTCCTTCTGCTTTCTGAATTCACTGATACTCATTTGTGAATTATTTTGGGGAAGAAATCTGACTCAGAGTGGACTCTCTTTGTGTGTGTGTCTGCTCTACTTCCCTTTCTTCTCTTGCTACCCCTAGAATTTACAGTGGACAGTAGATTTGCAAAATTGTCTATTCTTGCTATCCCTTTTTTCCTTTTTCTTTTTCATCTGGATTTGGTTGTTATTTTTTCTTGGACTTGAGACATTGTTTGGCTAACTGGTATTGGTTAAACTGCTTTAATCCTTGCTTCAGTTACTATTGTAACTTCTGAGGTTGGTGATCCCATTTGTCACAAAGGTGTTTAGTATAGCATGGCGTGTACTCAAAACACATCAACTGAGGAACAACAGAACATAAAAAAAAAAACATATCAATTAAAAAATGGTTAAACCAAGAGCAAACAAAACTGATACTATAATGAATGAAGACAAGAGCCCAGAAGAAACTACACATCAGTTAGAAGTAACCATAGATTAAAAAAAAGTATGCAAGCAATAATAAACTTATTAATCATAGAAATGAAAACAACTTTGGAGGAAAGGGCTCACAGAATTAGGGGAACAATAGATGAGACCCTCAAGGAAAATACTAGCTACCTCAAGGTAATTAGAGAACTGAAAGCTGAAATAGCTGAACTGAAGAAAGAAGCTGAGGGAAGGGAAAGCAAACTAACAGAAGCAGAAAACAGAACTAGCCAGACAGAGGATGAGCTAGAGAAAACTAAGAAAGAGGTAAAAGAGCTCAAAAAGATATTGAGAGACTGAAAACAACAACAGAGACATATGGGATGATCTTAAAAGAATCATTCGTATAATTGGCCTTCCAGGGGAAGAAAGAGAGGAAGGGGAAGTAAACATTCTAGAGGAAATTATAGAAAAAACTTCTCAGACCTGAACAACAGAAAGGACATGAAGATTCAAGAGGCCCAGAGAGTCCCAAACAGAATCAACCCAGACCTGAAGACACCAAGACACATCATAGTTACAATGAAAAGAAGTAAGGATAAAGGATCCTAAAGGCTGCAAGAGAAAAACAGTCACATACAAGGGAAAACCCATAAGACTATCAGCAGACTTCTCCACTCAAACTCTAAAATCCAGAAGAGAATGGCAAGATATCTATCGATCCCTGAATGAAAAAGGGTTTCAACCAAGGATAATATATCCTGCTAGACTTTCATTCAAACTAGATGGAGGGATCAAAACCTTCTTAGACAGACAACAGTTAAAGGAGGTAACCATCACCAAGCCTACCTTGAAAGAGGTTCTAAAAGACCTCTTATAAATAAGAACATCACTATAATATTTGCAATATATCACAGCAAATAAAAAAATGTTGAATAATGGCACTACAATACATTAAATCCATAATATCATTAAATGTCAATGGCTTAAACTCACCCATCAAAAGGCACGGAGTGGAAGGATGGATCAGAAAACATAACCCAACCATATGCTGCTTGCAAGAATCCCATCTGACCCAACAAGATAAACACAGAGTTAATGTGAAAGGATGGAAAACTATCATACAGGCTAATGGACCAAAAAAAAAAAAAGTAAAATGAAAGGCAGAGATATAGCACCAGTGGAAGTACAACAGGCTTTCATACCTGAGGCACCACAAGTCACAGGTTCAATCCCCAGCACTACCATAAGCCAAAGCTGAGCAAGGGTCTGGTTTGGAAAATAATAATAACAACAACAACAATAATAATAATGCATTTCCAACTCACAGTAGCCCTAGAAGGTTTTCTTTGTTTGTTTTGTTTTCTGTGAGTGACCTTCCATGCACCTTCTAGAACCACAGATAGTGGCCGGGAAAAGAAAACACTTTGGCCTCAAGGACCGAAGTCAGAACCAGGAACAGAACCCCCCCTCCCTGGCTACAGGGGCTACTGGGAAATGTAGTCCATGGCTGGACAGCTGCCATTAAGAAAGAGCATAACAGTTGAGGAGAGGGAAGCTTGACAACTCCCAGGCCACACCTCCCAATCTCTGCTCCACACACTGCCCCCAAGGTGTTTGCACACAGGTTTTTAAAACACTCCCAAGTGTAGAATCGCCCACATTGAAAGGGATACACATTTTTACATATAGGTAATTACTTTCCTTTGTCATGTGTGTGACCCAGGTTCAAGTCTGACCCTTGCACTGAAGCCTGCATTCTGTGGTCTCTTTGGTCTCTTTCATTCTTTATCTCTGTCTCTATATCTCTTTCTGTCTACACACACACACACACACACACACACACACACACACACACACACACACACATCAAAGAAAATCTTCCGTTTTAGAGGGGAAACAGCATGACCTTGCCATGGTTTCAATCTGTATTTATTTCATTTGAGAGCTTCTGAGTATTTTCCACATACTTATTTTTCATCTCTGACCTCTTTTCACAAGCCTCCGTTCCTTTATTCTGCTGGCTGCCTCTTTCTCTTCTTGATTCCTGAGGACTCTGAATAAAGTATTTAAGTGGACATATTTTTCATAGACCTTTGAATGTGCAGATGAAAAGTTATCTATGAAATCAGCCCTTGGTCTCTAGCTGCATGCTGCCAGAGTTTTCCCAGCAAGCCTTTCCTTCCTTTCTTTCTTTCTTCCTTTCTTTCTTTTTTATATGCATGGTGTTTTTCCATCCTAGAGACTTCACTCCCCCTCCCCGCTTGGAGGCGAACTTTTTCATTTTTCTCCCTTGCTGAGGTTTGTCTCATGCTTAGAAAGCCTGTTTGTGTGCCAAGAGCAATTTGATATTCTCACGTTCCCTACTGGCACCAGTCGCCCAGATTTTGCAAAACTTGCTGTGTGGCTTTACTGTGTGATTTAATTTCTCAGTGGCCCTGTTCCCTTAGCCCTGAGCAGGGAGAGGGAGTCTGCCACTCTGTGGCATCCAGGAGAAGATGGCCCCCCAATATGACACAAGGGTGAGCTGCGAGCCAGTGACTGGCTGGGGTTCTGTTAGCCCAGGCTGCCACCAATCTGGACCGCCTGGGCCGGGCAGCTTACATGGCAGAATTTTATTTCTCAGTGGAGGCTGGAGTCTAGATCTTGCTGCTAGCTGGCTGGGTTGCTGGTGAGAATTCTCTTCCTGGATTGTGGATGGGTGTCGGACTACTGCAGCTTCATCTGGTGGAGGGAGCAGTGTACATATGACTCTCTGTCTCTCTTTCTCTTAATAACTGATTTTCTCTTTATTATTTTGAATGTGAAGGCAGGCCTTGAGCATGCATGATACCTCTGTTACCAGGTCAACTTCTTCATTCGTTTAACTTTAGATATATATGGGCATCTGTGTCTTGGGGCCGGGTGGTGGTGTTGCACCTGGTTGAGCACACGTGTTACAATGAGCAAGGACCTGGATTCAAACCCCTGGTTCCCACCTGCAGGGGGAAAGCTTCCCGAGTGGTGCAGCAGGGCTGCAGGTGTCTCTCTGTCTCTCTACCTCTCCATCTCCCCCTTCCCTCTTAATTTCTGATTATCTCTATCCAATAAATAAGTAAATATTTTTTTAAAGTTTTACATATATATGTAAAATATATATATTGTGGTCTGGGAGGTGGCGCAGTGGATAAAGCATAGGATTCTCAACCATGAGGTCCTAAGTTCAATCCCCGGCAGCACATGTACCAGAGTGATATCTGGTTCTTTCTCTCTCTCCACTGGTCTTTCTCATGAATAAACAAATAAATTATTTTTAAAAATATATATAGAGAGAGAGTGAGAAATCTATAGAGACAGAGAGGAAAGTTAACCACAGCACTGACTCACCATCCCTAGAGCTTCCCCGGTGCCGTCTATGGTGTTCCCATGTGGTGCCAGGGCTCAAATTCAGGCCCTGGTGCATGGGAAGGAGTGGGCTTCACCAGATGAGCTAGCTCCCAGTATCTCTGTCTTCTAACCATGTCGCTGTTGTTGTTGTTTCTGGGGCTTCACCAATTCCGGTTAACTTTTTGAAATAGAGAGATGGGGGTATATATATATGGAGAGAGAGAGGGGGGGGAGAGGGAGAGAAAGAGAGACTGAGACTAAGACTACTGCATCTAAGATTCCCCTAATGGGTGGGGGTTGGGCTCAAACCCGGGTTGTACTCATGATCAAGCAGACATACCATCCAGGGCAGCTTTCTAGCCAGTCTTCTTTCTTTCTTTCTTTCTTTCTTCTCTTTTCTTTTTTTTTCCAGGGTTATCACTGGGGCTCCATGCCTGCACTACAAATCCACTGCTCCTGTGGCTTTTTTTGTTATATGACAGAAATTGAGAGGGAAGGAGATAAAGAGGGAGAAAGGGAAACACCTGCAGACCTGCTTGACCACTTATAAAGCAGACCCCCTGCAGGTGGGGAATGGGAGCTCAAACCTGGATCCTTCCACGGGCCCTTTGGGTTCACTGCTGTGTGAGCTTAGCCCAGTGTGTCACTGCCCAGTCCCCACCCTCTTCTTACTTAAAGAATAAAAGATATATTATTTCTTCATTTAGTTTGGGGGACTTTTACTGGACTTTTGTCCTGGTTCATTTCTCCAATATTTTGCTTCTTCTTGATTTCACTATTGTATTAGGTGTGATATGAGGTCCCTCTCTCAATACTTTTCAGTCCTCTAGTCTCACTTGCCTGGATTGATTTGTGTCTAAGTAAGGTAGTAAGAGTTCACAGTTTGGGAAGTTAACGGTTTTATTTATTTAGTTAGTTTTAACTATAAATAGACTTTATAATCACTCACTCGCGGCCAAGAGATAAAATAGGGTGGAGGGAGAGAGAGCACAGTGGTTATGCAAAGTGATTCCCATGCCCTGAGGGTCTAAAGTCCTGGGCCTAATCCCTACTTCACCCCCAGCTGAGCTGAGCTCTGCTCTGTGGCCCTGTAGTTTCTGAATAAATCCTGATTTCTGAGGGAATTAGTCACCCTTTTCCCTAATGTATCACGAGAACGATGTGAAAAGGCTCTTGCAATACAGTCATACCTCCTGACCACCAGGAGTGTAGATTTTCTCCTTAGTCACCCGGCCAGCTCTCTGCCCCCACCCCTGCTGTCAGTGTGAGGGGCTTCCCTGCTGCTGTTCCAGCCCCTGAGGGGCAACAGCAGTGGAGACCCACAGTTGTAACTTGGTGGCTTGATCCCACCAGCAGTGAAGGACAGCGGGGGTTCATGAGGGGCTCGGCATCTGGGTCAGGGCTTGCGGGAGTGTAAGGGCTGGTGGCCGTGGCCTTGGAAGGAAGGTGCCCACTCTGTAAGAGGGGACACAATTTCAGAGGCCTGAGGAGCTCGGCACTTAGGGATTTCACTGGCTTCATTCTCAGAGTCAGCTTCTTCCCTCCCCTTCCGCTCCTAATGATCCCCCTGGAGACTGCATGAGGTTTTGAGGAGCTTGTTAGAAGCTAATAGATCATGCCAAGGCCTCCACAACACAGGCGAGGAGGCAGAGTTAGCAGGAGATGCTCCCAGGGTCCCCCAACAGGCCTCAAGGGCAGGTTCAAGACCCCGTGCAGAGCCCCTGTGTAGACCTGAGGCTGGGGCTGCTTCCCTGTGGTTCCCAGATCGAAGCCCCATGCAAGGGCCATTTGCCTCAGAGACGCTAAGAACAAGCCCTAGTCTCTGGAATTTTCCATCTCTGGGCTGAAGGGAAAGGCAGCGGTGTGAGGACAGAAACAGACATGTGATGCACACCCATGTTCATAGCAGCACAATGTGGAACCTCAGAGCGAACTTGGAAGTAACCCAGGTGTCCAATGACAGACGAGTGGCTGAGAAAGTTGTGGTCTAGATACACAATGGGATACTACTCAGCTATTAGAAATGATGGAATTGCCTTCTTCATCTCATTTTGGATGGAGCTTGAAGGAATTGTGTTAAGTGAGATAAGCCAGAAAAAGGATAGGGAGTCTGGTGGTGCGTGTTAAGCGCAGGTGGCACAAAGCTCAAAGACTGGTGTTAAGGATCCCGGTTCGAGCCCCCACCTGCAGGGGAGTCGCTTCACAGGCGGTGAAGAAGGTCTGCAGGTGTCTGCCTTTCTCTCCCCCTCTGTCTTCCCTTCCTCTCTCCATTTCTCTCTGTCCTATCCAACAACAACAACATCAATAACAACAACAATAATAACTACAACAATAAAAACAAGGGCAACAAAAGGGAAAATAAGTAAATATAAAATATATATATATTTTTTTAAAAAAATATATAGTGAATTAGGTCACTCATACAACTTACTAAGTCAGAGTGTGAAGCCAGCAGCTTTACCCAGCCCTGGTCTGCACCGTCAGTGTCAATAATAAAACAACAAGAACAACAAAAGGAAATAAATAAATAAATAAATAAATATTTAAAAGTTTTTTTAAAAAAAAAGAAAGAGAAGGATGAATGTGTGAGGACTTAAGAATCAAGGGGAAAAGCAAAGCAAAATGTGGATGGAGCAAAGGGCTCTGGGGAAGAAGAAGAAGGAGGAGAAGGAGAAGGTTGTGGTTGGGGGGGGGACTTTGGGGTCCTGGTTCCTGATGATGGAAACAGACCTAGTTGGGGGTGAGAGTGTTTTGCAGACGCCTTTCATGGAGAGATGGGACACTGGACCCATATATCAACAACTGTCCTGTATCCTGTTAATCTCCGTGGCCAAGAAAGCTGTGTTTTGGTTTCTCGTAGAAAAAAAATACATGGGTCAGGGAAGTGATGGGGTGGTAGAGCTTGTGTCTCCCATGTGCAAGGTCCTGGGTTCAGTCCCCGGCACTGCATAAAAAACAGCTGGGAGTGTGGATCAGTAGGTAGAGAGCAGGACTTGTTGTAGGTTCGATCCCTAGCACTGCATCTGACCAGCAGTGTTTGATTCTCTCTCACACACTTACGCAATGAATAAATGACGACCAGGAACAGTGAATTTGTAGTGCCAGCACCAAGCCTCAGTGATAACCCTGGAGGCAAAAAAAATAAATAAGTAAATAAATACACAAATATAAAGAGAAAAAAATGTAGCTATCAAGAGTACAGTCACTAAGCCCCAGCTCTGTTTATTCAAATAAGTGAATGCTACTATAAAGAATGGTATTCAGTAACTTAACAGGTCGATGTTTCTCATGTTAAGTACAGCCTTTCTAGTTTATTTGTTTGTGGTAGAGACAGAAATTGAGAGGGGAGGGAAGATAGAGAGGGAGAGGGAGAGAGAAAGGGAGAGAGAGCTGCAGTCCTGATCACTACTTGTGAAGCTTCCCCCTCCTGAAGGTGGGGACTGGGGACTTGAACCTGGGTCATTGTGCACTGTCATATGTGTGCTCAACCAGGTGAGCCACTGTCCAGCCCCTCAGGTGCAACCTTTTTATCAGTAACCCCTCTAGAAGCCTGACAAGTCCCTCACCAGGGTTTCAAGGCACTGCCGCGGGGTCATAACCTCTGTTGTCACCACAAAGGCCCACGCTTAATGACAATACATGTCGAGGGTCAGACCAGAACACGCCTGACGTGTCGGAAAACCCAGCCAGAGAAGACTCTTCAAGTGCACCTCCAAATGTATGCCGATTTAAAAAAAGATGAATGACCTCCGTATTAATAAGGGCCTGTTCCAGCCTTCAACTCACAGGGGTCCACTACAGAGCTAGCTTGTGCCAGCCTGTCAGCTGTACCATGTGTACCTGCAGTCCTGAGGGAAGGGAGAGTACGGGCACAGGGCTGAGGTGAGCCCCCACCTACCTCTTCTGTGGAGACTAGCAGATGGCATCTGGGAGGGGTGTGGAGACGGGAGAGAGGAACGTCTGCCGGAGCTGCTGGGCCATCAGGGTGGGAGACAGAGTAGGTGTGGAAGTTTGAGGCAAGCAGGTGGAGCCCTGGCTCAGAGGAGTGACGGGCAATCTGAGAAAGACAAACATGAAAGATTATTGAACGGTGCGGAGGGCTCGATGGAAGCTGAAATTAAAAAAACGGAGGATCAGCTGTCAGGGTCAGTAATTCTCTCCCCTGCTGTCTGGCAAACAGGCCCTTCTAAGGACATTCCTCTTTGCATGTGGGGCTCTGCCTACTCCAAGATGGTCTCCTTTCAGGATCCTTGATTTACTTCTATCTGCAAAGACCCTTTTTCTAACTAAGGTCACATTCACAGACAGAGGGTCCACCCTTTGGAGAGTCACCATCCAGCCCATCCGTAGATGGTGAGTGGAATTTCAGAGGGAACCCTCTCAGAGTCAGAATGATTCCAGTGATCATCCTCAAGGACTGGCCATGAGGAACAGTTGCAAGAAGGAAGAGAGTAAATGCAGATTGTTGTCAATTGTTGGATGAAGATGACAGACTCCGGGGGGAAATAAGAAAGCAGAGTCGGGAGTCTATATTCTAGGGAAGCCTGAAGACCTCTGCTTTGCGGGTTGATAAATCGTACGTTAGGAATGAGAAAAGGATGGACTTGGGGTGGTTCTCAATTCTACTGTCATATTTGAAACACCCAAAGAGCTTTCTAGAATGCCCAACTTCCCGGTATTTTTTATCAGATAGTCTAGGATGGGGTCCAGATACCTATAATTGTGTTTCCATTGTTAATTCCTTGGGTGATCTAATGGGCAGCCAAGATTGAGAACAACAAATGTCACATAAAAGAGAACCTTCAGGAAGAGAGAGGGGCTGGGAGCCAGGGGTGTTTCCTTCCACTAATCTGCAATGAGACACATCTGGGACAAGGCATTATTGGTCCCCACCATCATCCTTTGAAGTCTCGAGCTGACTGGGGAAATTAAGGAGAGAGGAAGAGGTTGTGTGAACTGGCTTTGGAATGAGGTTTCTTCCTGACCTTCCTTGTGTTGATACCAAAGATGGATTCCTAGCAAGAATCTACACCAGAACTCATTTCAAAAACATTTTGCTATTCCTACAAAGTAAGACTTTTCAAAATATATATTTTTTAAAAAGGATTTTCTTAATATATTTGGAGAACTATCTTTCTCAGGAACAATACTTGGTAGCTTCCTTTGTATTTTTTTTGAATATGTAATAAATGCATTAAAATCTTCAAGCAGCATAAAGAAAGGCTACACAATAAGAAGTAATTCTCGTTTATTCCTGACCTTCTCCTCTCTGCCTCCCCAGAATCTAGTGTTTTTATGAGCTTTTTGCATTGCCTTGCTGAGATGAGCATGTTGTCTCTTGCCTTTTTGTCATTATCTCTTGGGAATCATTCCCTGTTAGCTCCCCATAACTCATCTAACCCATCATCTATTTAACCCATCTGGATAGACACTTACATTGTGTGCTATCTAAAATAAACCCACTAAAGATTTTCCCCCCTAAACCATCAGTGGGGTAAGGGGCTGGGAGAAAGCTCACCTAGTAGAGCACATGCCTTGCTCTACAGGAAGTCCTGGGTTCCACAGATGCCACAGGCAGAGGTGGTGGCAGTGTTGTAGCGATCTCTGCTCTGTGTGTCTCCCTTTCTCTCCTCTCTCTCCTTCTCTCTTAAGTGATGGGGAAAAAAACTGAGTGAGGTTGTGCAGCTGTGGTATGACGCATGTGCAAGCTTCCGGCACCACGTTACAAGATCAGCGGGAGGTAGCACACTGGATTAAGCACAGGACCCTCATAAGGATCCCGGTTCGAGCCCCCAGCTCCCCACCTGCAGGGGAGTCGCTTCACAAGCAGTGAAACAAGTCTGCAGGTGTCTGTCTATCTTTCTCTCCCTCTCTCTATCTCCCCCTCCTCTCTCAATTTCTCTCTGTCCTATCCAATAAAAAACATTTTTTAAAAAAGGAAATAGCCTCTAGGAGCAGTGGATTTGTAATGAAGGCACGTGACCCCAGTGATAACCCTGTAGGAAAAAGAAGATCAGCAAGAGGGCTGGGGAGGTGAGTCCATGGGTAGAGCTCATGCCTTCCATGTGGGAGACGCTGGGTTTGATCCCTGGCACCACATGAGAGCCCCAGGGACAGAGGCAATAGGAACTCCATGGATGGCAAAGCTGTGCTTTGATCTCTCATGAAAATATACAATAAAAATTGGGCAAGGGAGACAGCTCATCAGTAGAGCTCTGGGTTGGATCCCTGGGACTGCCTTACAATATATATTAAATGGGGGAGTCAGGTGGTAGCGCAGCGGGTTAAGCGCATATGGCATGAAGTGCAAGGTCTGGCTTAAGGATCCTAGTTCCAGTCCCCGGCTCCCCACCTGTAGGGGAGTCGCTTCACAGGTAGTGAAGCAGGTCTGCAGGTGTCTGTCTTCCTCTCCCCCTCTCTGTCGTCCCTTCCTCTCTCCATTTCTCTCTGTCCTATCCAACAACAACAATAGAAATGACAACAATAATAGTGACAACAACTAAGGCAACAAAAAAAGGGGGGATGGTCTCCAGGAGCAGTGGATTCGCAGTGCAGGCACCGAGGCCCAGCAATAACTCTGGAGGGAAAAAAAAAATATATATATATATATATACACACACACACACACACACACAAACATTTGGCCCAAAGTGGCACAGTAGATAAAGTGCTGGACTTTTAAGCATGAGGTCTTGAGTCCACAGTAATGCTCTGGTTCTCTTTTCTGTTTCTCCCCACCCCGTCACCCCTCACCAATTAAATAAACAAACCCTTAAGAGAAATACATCATGCATTAAAGGGAATCCCTCACTTGCTGGAGCTGTAGTTGATAACATAGTCATCGCAGGGAGAGAGCAACAGCAGATGTAGACAACATACTGCTAAGAGATTAGCTCTCAACAGTGGGTGCCCTAACAGGTGAGCATGGGAGAGGGGCCAACTCAAACTACAGACAGCAATTAAGGAAAGAGCTCAGCCTGTCAGCACTCCAACTGGGAGGCCTGAGACCCCAGTGGTTGGCTCCCAGCACTATCTTATGACACAACTGAGTAGTACTCTGGGCTGCTTTCTCTTCTCTCATAATAGATACATAGATACTAAATGTATGTATTTATTTGCCACCAGGGCTATTGCTGGAGCTTGGTGCCTGCATGGCAATGCCACCATTTCAGGGATCTTTTTCTTCTTCTTTGATCAAGTGTGAGAGATAGAAAAAGAGAGAGCGTGGGGAGTCGGGAGGTAGCGCAGTGGGTTAAGCGCACGTGGCACAAAGTGCAAGGACCGGCATAAGGATCCCGGTTTGAGCCCCCGGCTCCCCACCTGCAGGGGAGTCGCTTCACAGGCGGTGAAGCAGGTCTGCAGGTGTCTGTCTTTCTCTCCCCCTCTTGCCTCCCCTCCTCTCTCCATTTCTCTCTGTCCTATCCAACAACAATGACATCAAGAACAACAATAATAACTATAACAATAAAGCAACAAGGGCAACAAAAGGGAAAATAAATTAAAAAAGAGAGAGAGAGCGTGAGAAAGGCATGAAAAGAAAGACATCTGCAGCACTGCTGCACCGCTCATGAAGCTTCCTCCCCTGCAGGTGAGGACCAAGGGCTTGACCCAGGTCCTCGTGTGCATGATGACGTGTACGCTCTACTGGGTGTGGTGCCGCTCGACCCAATAGATAAATCTTTTCAAAAATGAGAGAGCGATTCCCTCACCAGAGAACCTGATACAGAGGTTGTGGAGTCAGGGATTGCATGCATGCATCCCTGGGTTTGATTTCCTTTGCTGCATGTGCCAGGGTGGCGCTCTGGCTCGCTACATAAATAATCGATATTAGAGACAAAGGTGTGGGCCCAGGAGATGCTTCACCTAGTTGAGCACATGCAGGCCATGCACAAAGACCTGAGTTTGAGTCCCAGAACCATGCAAAGAGGAAGCTGCTTCACCAGCCTTGAAGCAGTGATGAAAATAAATTAAAGGTGGGGAGATACAGCATGATGGTTCTGCAAAGAAACTCTTATGCTTGAGTCTCCAAGTCCCCCAGTTCAATCTCTTACACTACCATAAACCAGAGCTGAGCAGTGCTCTGGTAATCAATCAATCAATCAATCAATGTACATATGTTCTGGTGGTGACACACCTGGTTGAGCACACACATTACAGTGTGCAATAACCTGGGTTCAAGCCCCTGTCCCCAACTGCAGAAGGGAAGCTCCATGAGCAGTGAAACAGTGCGACAGGTTCTCTCTCTCATTCTCTTTCTCCCTCTTCATCTCCCTCTTCCCTCTCAATTTCTGTCTCTATCCAAATAAATAAATAAATAAAGGCTTGTGTGGTGGCACACCTGGTTGAGCACACGCATTACAGTGTGCAAGGACTTGGGTTCAAGCCCCAGGTCCCCATCTGTAGGGGGGAAACTTCACAAGCAGTGAAGCAGGTCTGTAGGTGTCTCTCTCTTTCTCCCTCTTCCCTCTCAATTTCTGTCTCTATCCAAGATGGATGGATGATGGATGAATGATGGATGATGAACAAATGGATGAATGGATGGATAGATGGATAGATAGATGGGTGGATGGATGGAAGGATGGATGGAAGGATGGAAGAATGGAAAGATGGATAGATAGATGGAAGGATGGATAGATGGGTGTTTGGACAGATGATGGATGGATGGTTGGATGGATGATGGATGGATGGATGAATGGATAGAAGGATGGATGGATGATGATGGATGGACAGATGATAGATTGATGGATGGATGGATGGATGGATGGATAGATGGAAATGTGGATGAATGGATAGATGGAAGGATGGATGGATGGATAGGTGGATGAATGGATAGAAGGATGGATGATGGATGGAAGGATGGATGTAAATAGATGGAAGGATGGGTGGTTGGATGCATGATGGATGGATGGATAGATGGATGAATGGATAGAAGGATGGATGAATGATGGATGGATGGACGGATGGTAGATAGATGGAAAGATGGATGGATGGGTGGTTGGATGGATGATGCATGGATGGGTGGATGGATGATAAAATGAAGATATATATATATAGCAACAGGTTCCAGCAGAGGGGGTGGGCCGGGTGCGGGTGCGGGTGCGGGTGGGCGCCGGCCGGCAGGGGCGCCCGAGTGACCGTGCCGCTCTCCCGCAGGAGCCTGATGCCGCGCACGCTCGAGAGCCAGATCACCCTGGAGAAGACGCCCAGCTACTTCGTGACCCAGGAGGCGCCGCGCCGCATCTTCAACATGTCGCGGGACACCAAGCTGATCGTGGTGGTGCGCGACCCGGTGACGCGGGCCATCTCCGACTACACGCAGACGCTGTCCAAGAAGCCCGACCTGCCGGCCTTCGAGGGCCTGTCGTTCCGCAACCGCTCGCTCGGCCAGGTGGACGCGTCCTGGAACGCCATCCGCATCGGCCTGTACGCGCTGCACCTGCAGGGCTGGCTGCGCTACTTCCCGCTCGCGCAGATCCACTTCGTGAGCGGCGAGCGGCTCATCACCGACCCGGCCGGCGAGATGGGCCGCGTGCAGGACTTCCTGGGCATCCGCCGCCTCATCACCGACCAGCACTTCTACTTCAACAAGACCAAAGGCTTCCCCTGCCTCAAGAAACCCGCCTCCAGCCTGCTGCCGCGCTGCCTCGGCAAGTCCAAGGGCCGGACTCACGTCCAGATCGACCCCGACGTCATCGAGCAGCTGCGCGACTTCTACCGGCCGCACAACATCAAGTTCTACGAGGCCGTGGGGCGGGACTTCCGCTGGGAGTGAGGAGGCCACGCCCCCGCGGGCCCGGGCTCCTCCTCCTGCGCCCCCTCCTTCCGGCCCCTCCTCTTCCTCCTCCCCCTCCTCCCCCTCTTCCCTCCTCCTCCTGCTCCCAGTTCTGCCCCTTTCTCCTCCCCTGCTCCTTTTCCGCTTCCTCCTCCTCCCCCTACTTCTCCTCCTTCTTCTTCCTCCTCCCCCTGCTCCTCCTCCTCTTCCCCTGCTCCTCTCCTCCCCTCCTCCTTCTGCCCCGCTCTTCCTCCTCTTCCACCTGCTCCACCTCCTCCTCCTTCCTTTACTCCTCTTCCTCCCCTCCTCTTCTTCCTCCTCCTCCCCCTCCTCCCCTTTCTCTTTCCTCCTCCTCCCTCTCCTCTTCCTCTCCCCTCCACCTGTTCCTCCACCCCCTCCTCCTTTCTCTTCTCCTTCCTCTCTCCTCCTCTTCCTCTCCTTCTTCTTCCCCTCTCTCTGGAGCTCCTCTCTTTCTTCTCCCTCCTTCCATGGCTTCCTCCTCCTCTTCCTCCTCGCCCTGCTTTTCCTCCCATTCCTCCCCCCTCCTCCCCTCCTCCTCCCCCTTCCTCTCCCTGTACCTCCTCTCCTCCTGCTTTCCCTACCCCTCCCCCTGCTCCCCTCCTCTCTCTCCAATCCCTCCTTCTCCTAGCCCTCCTCTTCTTCCTCCTCTTTCTCCCTGGAGCACTCCTGCCCCCTCCCCAAGACCCAGGCTGCAGCCCCCCCTTTTCCCAACAGGGGCTCCTAAAACCGGAAACCCAGCTAAGGCTGAGAGACTGGGCTTCCCTGCCGCTGACACCCCTGATCGATCAGACAAGGAGATCGTCCTCTGAGCTTTCAGATCGACGCCCTTCGGCCCCTGCAAACTGCTTTAAGGGGAGGGGTTCTGAGGGTCCTGGTGGAGATCACAGTGGTGGTGGCCTGTGGCTGAGATCACACCCCAGTCCCCTCCACCCCAGAGGCGCCTGCCTGTGGATCCCAAATGGCATGCACCTCCCGTCTGAGCAGAGCTCCCTCGCCGCCGCCCCCACCCCCCACCCCGGGTGACGGCTGGGCCACGTTCCTGTCCCTCCTGACCTCTGCAGAGCCCCCCTTTCTAGGAGATGGACCCTTGGAGGACAGGCGAAAACAAAACTAAAAAAAACACCAGACATTCCAAAGCCTACGGTCTCCACTCTGCCCTCAGGGGGGACTGTTCTTCAAGGCCTCTTTGTGAGTGACACCCCCATCCCCGCCCCTCACTGACGAAAGAAAGCACACACTTCTGCTGTTACGGGTACTCTCCACGCGCGCCAGCTCTCATGTTCGGCATGCCGTCCCATCATGCTTGTCCACGTGAAATAAATGCGGCTCTACGTGTCCTCGGTGCTGGGCTGCTCTCCAGAAGCCGGGCTCAGTCGCCCTCACCACCAAGATGGGACGGGTGCTGGGGCTGGCCGGGAGGGAGGGCGGTGTGGGATGGGGTGCTCTGACAGGGATTTTGGGGTGGGGTATAAAGAGCAAACAGGTGGTGAAGAGGGGCCAGGGGTCCTGCCAGCAGCAGCTCTCTGGGGCAGGGGGGGTCACGCTTATCTGAAACCTGGGTCTGGTTGTGTCTGTCTCTATAATAAAGTTCTGATTCATGCCAGGTGCCCAGACCTCACCCCAGAAGCTGCCGGAATATCAGCTCTCTCTCTTTTTTGCTGTCACAGCAGTGTCTTTGGAAATAGCTCCACCAGTGAACGCTTGGAAGATGTCAGGCCAAAAAGGGAGCTTCTAATTTTCTCTCTTTTTTCCTTCTTTTTAAATTTAATCTTAGGGGCCAGGCAGTGGCGCACCTGGTAGAGCACAGATGTTTTTTGTTTATTTTTCTATATTTATTTTCCCTTTTGTTGCCCTTGTTTTTTTGTTGTTGTAGTTATTATTGTTGTTGTGATCACTGATGTCGTCGTTGTTGGATAGGACAGAGAGAAATGGAGAGAGGAGGGGAGGACAGAGATGGGTAGAGAAAGACAGACACCTGCAGACCTGCTTCACCACCAGTGAAGCGACTCCCCTACAGGTGGGGGAGTACATATATTAAGATGTACAGGGAGTCAGGCGGTAGCGCAGCGGGTTAAGCGCACATGGCGCAAAGTGCAAGGACCGGCTTCAGGATCCTGGTTGGAGCCCCGGCTCCCCACCTGCAGGGAAGTCGCTTCACAGGAGGTGAAGCAGGTCTGCAGGTGTCTATCTTTCTCTCCCCCTCTCTCCCTTCCCTTCCTCTCTCCATTTCTCTGTCCTATCTAATGTCGACAACATCCATAGCAACAACAATAATAACTACAACAACAATAAAAACAAGGGCAACAAAAAGGAAAATAAATAAATATTTTTTAAAAAAGATGTACAAAACACCTGTTCAACAGCCCCTGGTCCCCACCTGCAGAGGTGGAAGATTCAGGAGTGGTGAAGCAGGTCTGCAGGTATCTCTCTGTCTCTGTCTCTATCTGTATCTCCTCTTTCTCAATTTCTGTTTCTCTCCAAAATAAATAAAATATTTGTACGCTTCATCGGCTGCACTGAGCCTGGCACACCAGCCTGGCATGGGTTGGCAGCAGCCCTAGGAGGGAACCTATACACCTTGCTTTCCCAGCCTCCCAGTTCCACCCTGTTTTGAGTTCATGGTTCAACTTCTGGGGTGTCCAGTGGCCTCAGAATAAACTCAGTTCTGACACCTGGTGTCACAGCCCTGGTGGCCATTGCTGCTTTGTCTCCAGCTTTTCACCACCTTCTCTCAGGACCGGCACTTTTTCTTGGCTTTTTTGAATCTTCCTGCCTTTGCTTGGAATGTTCTCTCATGGGCTTCTACCTCATGGGAAGCCACAGTCCCCAAGACTCCCCTAGGTTGTCGCCTCTGGAAGGCCTGGGACCTGTTGGCTCTCCCATACACTTAGTCATCACTGTTCCTGCAGCTGTCTCTGCTTCAGAACCGGAACCCCTCCAGGAGCAAGATGGCAGCCTGCTCACATGGTCACGCGCACACGATGTCTGGCGGGTGGCGGTAGGAATGGGTGCTGGAGGGCTGAGAAGAACGGAATAAACACCCAGAGGTGCCCAAGAACGACTCTTGGGTCTCCAGGGACCGCTTGGCCTTTGTCTGCTCTGCCACGAATCATGTCATGTCCTTGAGAATGGAGTCTGGTTTATTCGATTGGAGGATATCAAAACCTAAGACACTGACTTCTCTGTCTTGGATCCCGCTCCTGCGGGATACTTTTCTATCTCTTTCTTTCTTTTTTTTATTGCCACCAGGGTTATCGCCTAGACTCTGTGCCTACATGATGAATCCACTATTCCTAGCTGCTATTTTCGCCCCTTTTCTTTCTTTCCTTCTCATAATATAGGACAGAGAGAAATTGAGAGGGGAGGGGAGATAGACACCTGCAGGCAGTGAAGCTCCCCCCCCCCCGCAGGTGGGGAGCAAGGGCTTGAACCTGGGTCCTTGCGCTTGGTGATGTGCGTGCTCAGCCAGGTGTGCCAGTGTCCACTCCCCTTTTAATTTTATTTGTTTGTTTATTCACTTCACAGGAGAGAGGCAGAGAGGAAAGAGAGAGTGATACCCATAGCGTCATTCTAGCACATGAAATGCCAGGGAATTGAACTCACGGACCTCATGCCTGTAAATGCAGAAGCCCAGCACTGCATCACCTCCCAGGCTGTTGCCCCAAACATTATGAAGGAGCTCCGACGACTGAAACTGTGGGCCAGAAAGGCTTATTTGAGCAACGTGGTGGCCACTGAGGTGCCCGACGTGAGGCGGAGTGATGTGGGGACATGAAGGTGCCACCGGAGAATGTGTCAGTGAAATGAACAAATTCGGGAGAGTGCAGTCAGAAGGGATCCAAACGCCAGTCTCCCTGCCCAGACACTGCAGCTTCAACCCTCTGTGTGAGGACCAGGGCAGCCAGCTCATCAGCTGCTGTATGCAAATGAGATTGTGAAAGTCCCTTAAAAATCCTCTTTGAAACGAATGGGATCCCACAGCCATGAATGTACTCAGCAAACGGATTGCTAACCCAGTGCATATGTGCCCGTTTGCCCAGGTTGCCCCAGGGTAGACCTGCATACCTTCCAGCTGAGAGCCGGTTCAGCAGATGAAGCTGGAAATGTAAAACCTCAGACTGGCAGGGCTGCTTCTGGCAAGGGGAGCGCGTGTGTGAGTGTGTGTGCGTGCGTGTGCGCGTGCGTGAGTGTGTGTGCACACGCACCAGCCTGTGTGCGGTCAGAGTGCTCCTTTCATACTAACTGTAGGGTGATTGCAGGATAGCAGGGAACCTTGCCCCTTCCACTCCAGCAGACCCCGTTTGGGCTGGCGGGCACTACCTGAATGGCATTCAGCTGGAGAGTGGAGCTGGCTGAAGAAGACCTTGCAGACTCCAGCCAGCAGAACCCATGGACTCAGATCTCGGAGAGTAAGGAGCCTTGCACTAGGATGGCTTCAGTGCCCAAGATGGAGGTGCATCTGGGCCTGAGGAAGTGGGGGAACCACCAAGCAGAGAGCGACTGGTTAGGATTATAAGGGACTTCCTCTGCTTGGGTCTGAATTGGAAACCAGAAAAAAGAAAAACTAGATGATGTCACTCACAGACGGAATCTAAAAAACAAAGAAAAGGACAATACAAGGTGACACCCCTGGACCAGGGCCTATCGCAGCACATCTGGGGACTCCGGGAGAGAGGGGCAGAGAACTAAGGGGGAGGTTGGGGTCCTAACTTCCTATGGTGGAGTAGGGTGATGGTTTGGGGGAAGGTGAGAGGGGAACCTGTGGAACTGTGTCCTCGTGACAATAATCCTGCGAGTCAACACTCCCTTATAAAGTGAACTTCCAGTTTAGAAAGAAATGAGGCTGGGCAGTGGCGCGCCTGGCAAAGTGCATGTCACCCAAAGTGCAAGGACCCAGGTTCAAGCCGCTTTGGGAATGGTGAAGCAGGTCTGCAGGTGTCTCTCTCTCTCTCTCCTTCCTCTCTTGATTTCTCTCTGTCCCATAAAGGAAAAAGAAAGGAAAAGAAAAGTGAAACTAGGACCACTGGTTCAGCAAATTCAGACTTTTCTGGGCCAGTTGCTGCAAAGGTTGTGAGTTTATGTTATAGTGTCACAGAGGCCCAGACATTCAGGAGCAAAAAGAAAAAAGAAAAAAAAAAAAACAGGAGCAGAGGACAGAGCAGGTCTCATCCAGCTGAGGCTGCCACATCCCTCCTGTCTTTAGTACCCTGGAGCTGAGAAGAACACTCCCAGGGTTGTGCCAGGAGAGCCCAACTACCTCGGCTCTCATCCCTCTGGGAGGTGCACAGTCACACACACATGCCAAGAGAGCAGTGACCTTTCACTTTGCTCACTGGCTTGGCCATGGGACAGTGTCCACTACCTTCCGCGGGGCTGGAGGAGCCTCACCTGGGAGGGCTGGTGTCTTGCCAGCCACTGGACCCAAGTTCAAGCCCTGACACTGCATGAGAAAGGCTGTGGTGTCTCTCTCTCTCTCTCTCTCTCTCTCTCTCTCTCTCTCTGAATGAGAACGGGTTTAGGAACAGTACAATGAAATACTTTGTGGGGCCCTTGCACTGCAATAAGCAAACAAACAAACAGAACAAAGAAATGGCTTCCAAGTATATCTCTATTTCAGAGTGTATGTCTTGACACAAGGAGGTATGTTTGAGGGAGCCCAGCCTCCCCCCAAAACAGACTCAGAACAAAGCCTATGCCACCCCCTGAACTAGAAACAGGACGGTGCCCTTTGAGAACTGCTTCCCTACTTGTCTTCACAGCTCTCTTCCTGAACATCAGAAAACTGTATTGTTGTGTACGAGCGGGGGTGGGGGGAGGAGGCTAGGGATTGATTCTGTCAATGAAAAGACATCAGTGCTTATACAGCCCTAGAGCAGTGGCAGCTCCACTACGCGTCCTCAGGGACTCAGACTCACTTCTGTCCTTTCTGCCCCATCATCCCCTATTCCAGGACTGTCAACTTCATGGTCTAAGGTGAATACCATTGCACCCGCCACCACAAGTGTGTTCCAGTTGAAAAGAAAGAAGCCAGGGAAAGTTTTCTCTGCTCACCAGGGCAACCTCCTTTGAGGAGATTGTTCTACTCCTTCCTGTCAGGAACTTATACTTAGATCTCCAGGAACACCTGGAGCTGAAAGGGAGGTTATATAGGGAGGAGATGCAATGGAGCCTAGTAGCTGAATTGTCTCCCTGACAACCCACGCCAAGGAAAGAGTGAATACTGAGTAGGCCATTAGCAGTCTCTGCTACAATGTAATTTAACTACTTAAAAAAAAAGCCCTGCCTCCTCTTAGATGACTAATATCTTCCAACCAACCCTCAGAACAGAGCTGCTGAGCCCTGATTCACCTCCCTTTCCCTCCTGCCCGACTTCTCGAGACAAATGCCCGCAGTGCCATCCTCTCCCAGTCCTCAAGACCAGCCGGTATAGCGACTCTCAGAAGGGTGGGTGGGCCAGGGAGGGGGTAGCACCTGTCACTTTCAAGTGACCTCCCATCTCCAGAAGCTTCCAAAAAGGAAGGAGAGACCCTAGAGCCTCGAATGCACGTGTGCTCAGCGTGACACCTGCTCTAGCCTCTGTACCCAGAGGCCGTCAGGCTGTCAGGCCCATCTTCTGAACCCTGAGTTCACCTCATAACAGAGTTCATTCTGTAACAGAGCTGCTGCAAGATGACTGAAGCCCAGTCTGTAAAAGGCAAGGCCACTCAGTACCAACACGCCCACCACACACGCACACACGCACACGTACATTCTCAGGATGCAGAAGGGACTGAGCCTGGAGAGCGAGGTGTACAGAAGGCCTTTCAGCACTTCCCTGATGCCCGGCCTTCCCTTCCTGCTGCTGGCAGCTGAGTACACACAGCAAAGGACTTGTTAGTGAGGTGCCTCAGGGCTGGGGAATCAGTGGCTGGCACAAGGGGCTCCCCTACATCTGACTGGAACCCAGGACTCACTGTGTCATGGTTGATGACCCATCCCAGGGAAACTGGCTCAGTCAGGCCACCTGCCACCTTCGATGGGGCAACACAAGCCACAATCCTTCTTCAAGTCTGTTTTATAGAGATTTTATTTATTTTCATGGGAAAAAAGAAAGAGAGAGAGAGAGAGAGAGATGGAAAGAGAGAGTGCACTGCTCAGCTCTGGCATTTGACAGTGCCTGGGATTGAACCTGGGACCTCAAGGGTCTTGGGCAGGCAAGTCTGATTTTCCGATACACAAACGCTACATTATATCCTTGACCCCTTTGAAAATATGCAGGTTGGGAGTCGGGCTGTAGTGCAGCGGGCTAAGCGCAGGTGGCACAAAGCACAAGGACCGGCATAAGGATCCCAGTTCGAACCCCGGCTCCCCACCTGCAGGGAAGTCGCTTCACAGGTGGTGAAGCAGGTCTGCAGGTGTCTGTCTTTCTCTCCTCCTCTCTGTCTTCCCCTCCTCTCTCCATTTCTCTCTGTCCTATCCAACAACGACAACAACAATAATAACTACAACAATAAAACAACAAGGGCAACAAAAGGGAATAAATAAATAAAATAAATATTAAAAAAATTTAAAAAAGAGAGAAAATATGCAGGTCTTTTTATGAGAGAGGAGAGGCAGTCCAGAGCTCCTCTCAGTTCTGGCATCTGCAGTGCTGGAGATTGAACCTGTGACCCACAGTGTATGCAAGTCCTGCGCTGTCCTGCTGAGCTCCCCCAGCCCCAAGAAGTCAGCTCTGCCCTGCCTTCCCTCTGTGCAGGGTATCTGGCTGCCCAGCTGGTGCTGCTCCTCACGGGACTGGATTTGGGGCTCATCACAGTGGCCTTATGGAAGTTTGTGCCTTTTTATTTTTCTGATAGTCACACACACACACACACACACACACACACACACACACACACAGAGAGAGAGAGAGAGAGAGAGAGAGAGAGAGAGAGAGATAACACTTGTGAAATTTCTCCCCAGCAGATGGGGCCCAGGGGTTTGAACCCGGGTCCTCACATACTGGTCTGGTCTTCATGAGGAAGAGACTTGAGTGGCCTCACTACAAGCAACATTGTCTTTAAGAGCCCGACTCCCACAGAGGTTGTCAGGCCGGAGGATAGAGAGCAGACACGTCGCCTCTGAGCGTTCCTTCAGTCAGCACATCTGAGAAACGGGGTGACAAGAGGAAACTGGTCCCGCACAAGAAGAAAATGGTCTGCTTATGACAAAGGGGGTAAGAAGGCGGGGGGGGGGGGGGGACAGCAGAGTGGTTCTGCAAGAAGGCATTCCTGCTGGAGGCTCCAAAGTTGCAGATTCAGTCCCCAGCACTGCCATGAGCTGGAGTTCACACTCTGATCTCTGGATTTTTCTAGCTCTCACTTAACTCTTTCATTAAAATAAGACAAACAAAATAGACTAAAAATGGGCAAGCAAAAAGGGGTGATACTGTGACCTAAGCCTGACCCCAAACATGAAAACTAGTCTTAAGAATAAATAACAGGCAAGGGTAGATAGCATAATGGTTATGCAAGGAGACCCTCATGCCTGAGGCTCCAAAATCTCAGGTTCAGTCCCCCATTCCACCATAAACCAGAGTTGAGCAGTGCTCTGGTGTTTCTCTCTGTCTTTCTCTGTATCTCTCTCAAAAATAACATAAATAAAATACTTTAAAAAAACTTTTAAAAAAGAAGAAATAACAAGAAAATGAAATAATAACAAGAGGACGGCAGAAGCACATGGAGAAATGTGTGGTGACAAATGCCTCTCACTGACTGAGCACAGACATGGCTCTGAGTGGCCAGAATCTCAAGGTAAAGAGGAAAAGTGATAGGGAATGGGCCCCACAACCCCCCCCCCCCCAGACACACACACACAGAAGACGTGAGCTTCCAGAAGTGGGGATTAATTTCCAGATCGAGGACTTAACAGAAGAGCTGCTAGTCCACAGACTGCATCTTTCATGATGGCTTTTACAGAAAAGTCTGAAGTGATTAGTCTTTTTTGTTTGTTTGTTTGTTTGCTTGCTTGATTTTCTTTCTGCAGAAAACCATCGTCAGCGTCAAGTGGTGAGACATAAACTAGCAGGTCTGGTCGGGGAAGTCTGTGAGAGATGAAGGGGACCTGGTACAGAATTGGACAAGGAGGGCTGACTTGAGGGGGCTGAGGGGGCCAGCCTGGGAAGAGTACCGAGAGGGGACAGTTGTCACTGTACCTTCCCTTGGCTGTCTGCTGTGGCTTTTGCTGTAGGCAAGGGACTCACCACACATGTCACCAGTGAGCACAGGAAAGCAGATTCTGCGACGTTGTGGCAAAGATGACTCATCTAATAAAGATGATGGGGGAAGGACCAAGTGGTGGCACACTGCGCTGAGTACACTCAGTACCATATGCAAGGGCCCAGGTTCAAGCCTTTAGTCCCCACTTGCAAGGGGGAGGCTTCACAAATAGTGAAGTGCTGCAGGTCTCTCTCTTTCTCTCTCTCCATATATATATATATTCCCTTTCCTTCTCAAATTCTCAGTTTCCATAAAAATAATAAGATCAAATAATTTTTAAAAATTTTGTAAAGATGTGGGAGAAACAATGAATGAGAATCCTAACTTAGAATGAAGGCAACAAACTTATTCTAAAAAAAAAAAAAAAAAAAAAAAAGAAAGAAAGGGATAATTGGTGACAAAGCAGCAGTCTGTCTCTTCAACCCGTCCTGTTAATTAACACGTCTGACACTGCCCCTTCCCCATGAGTCTCCAAATACCATCTTGGCCCCAGCCTTGAGGACCCCAAGGCCCCCACTTTCACCATGTGACACATAAGGCTGTCACGTAAGGTGGCACCACAGCTGGGACACGCCACCCTTATTTGGATGATGTTTTTTCTCAAATATTTTGCCAACTTGGAAGACAGACCATGTGACATTGCCAACATTCAGCAGCTTTCATGGCAAAAAAAAGAAAAGAAAAGAAAAAAAAAAGGCAAAAAAAGCAATTTCACATGGTTCCATGTAGGACAGACTGTTAAGAACTCAAAGAAAAGTGCTCTCCATAGTACTTATCATGTCCAAATGGCTTTTAGTGACTGAGATGGTTTTTAAAAAACATATTACCAGCCCCACTATATAGGTTTAAGATACTGCTTTCCCCCTTCTCATTACTCATGAGGTGATAATATTAGCTTCTCATCTCGGCCCATGTGGTCTTGTTCTCTGCCATGCTCGACTGGGGGACCCACTGTTACTGGTTTGCTACCAGGGTCGCCACTGGGGTTCAGGGTCTGCATGACTCCACTGCTCCTGTGGGCCATTTTTTCCCCCTTTCCTCTATATGGACAGTGAGAGACAGAAAGAGATAGAGACAGAAAGAAGAAGAACACCTCGGGAGTCGAGCGGTGGCGCAGTGGGTTAAGCTCACGTGGCACAAAGCGAAAGGACCGGCTTAAGGATCCCGGTTCGAGCCCCCAGCTCCCCACCTGCAGGGGAGTAACTTCACAGGTGGTGAAGCAGGTCTGCAGGTGTCTGTCTTTCTCTCCCCCTCTCTGTCTTCCCCTCCTCTCTCCATTTCTCTCAGTCCTATCCAACAACAACAACATCAATAACAACAACAATAATAACCACAACAATGTTAAACAACAAGGGCACAAAAGGGAAAATAAGTAAATAAACATAAAAAATTAAAAAAAAAAAAAAAAAAAGAGAAGAATACCTCAGGCCTACTCCATCACCTGTGAAGGTTCCTCCCCTGCAGGCACTCCCACATGGCTGTCCAGGGCTAGAACCCAGATCCTTGCACACAGCATCGTGTCTGAGTCCCACTTTTTTTAATATGCTTATGGAAATATGGGGGGGGTGTCCTGCTGACTCCATGTTCTTGTTCCCAGGACGTTGGGCATCTCAGCTACATAATGTCCAGCTTTGCTCACACCCGACACTTGAGTTCATGTTGTCCAGAAAGAGACGGAGGTGTGGGTTTCGCATCTCTGCCTTTCTGCTTGCCAAGTCCAGCCGGCGACCTACATAAACACTCCAAATTAGCACCGAGCAGCTGACATCAGCTGGTGCAAACAGTGCTTCCTGGTTCAAAAATAAAAGCCTTGGGGGATTGTCTTCTCCTGTAAGACTTGGTAAGGATGCAAACACGAGATGGCTCCCTCTTGCCTCAGAGAGTTTTGTTTGTTTTCATCCCTCTGGAATGTTTTCAACTTGGAAAACCTCTCTGAAATCTTTTCAAATGGGAAATAAGTATGGAACCCCTCGTTTCCGGGAGAAACTGGCAACAAAAAAATGGTCCCGAGCCACAGAATAAATGGACTCTCCAAACAGCAAAATGCAATGCTTCCCATGTGGATGCCAAGATTCTTTCTGGCCAAATGGAGTTTTTTTTTTGTGTGTGTGTGTTTTTTTTCCAGCATGATTTGCCTAATTCTGCATGGCCAGTTCTGCCTGGTGCCATTCAGCTAACACCTCTGGCTGGCTGCCCTTGTCTCTAGGACCCTATGAACACCCAGCAGGTGAAGGGACTCTGGTTTGACTACTTCTGTGACAAAGGGGCATGTCCCCAGCCTGCCGAGACACTGAGACTCGTGGTTGCAGCACACGGTCTCATTCTATGCCATGTTTTTTTTGTTTGTTTGTTTTTTTATGAAATCTGCCATCCTACTCCCTCTGATTCTCACAGTAAATTTAGAAAAATGAGCAAGTGAGAGGGCAGAAGAGAGAGAGAGAATTAAAAGCCGGGGATCAGTACTAGGAAGATCATCTGACTTGACCCAGATGTGATTTATAGATAACAAAATCAAAGCCAACAATGCGTCAGGGGTCTTAGTTGAGTTGTCTTAACCATTCTCAACAGAGCTGGAAGAACCCACAGGATTGACGGAGAAATAGCTGGGCCGCTGGTGCCCAGCCCTCGTGGAGAACACAAGGAGGAGTGACCCTGACCAACAGTCTGGAAGCAGGAAACTTGGCCCTGAGATTTCAGGGCTGACCCCGCCAGACTTCAGATCCAGGAGCACCAGTGCTGGTCCTCTCCACCCAATACAGGTATTAGCAGAATCTCTCTTCTCTTCTCTTCTCACCATCACCTCTCTCCTCACCTCAACCTTACAGGGAAGCATATGTGTCCACCACACACTGGCCCTGATGAATTAAAATGTAAAGGGGCTGGGTGGTGTGGTGCACCGGGTTGAGCGCACACGTTACCATGTGCAAGGAGGATCCCAGTTCAAGCCTCCGCTCCCCCCGTGCAGGGGAAAGCTGCATGAGAGGTTTGCAGGCGTCTGTCTCTCTTGTTCTCTATCTCCTCCTTCCCTTTCAATTTTGCTCTGTCTCTATCAAAGAAAAGAAAGGAGGAAATAAAAAGGGGGGGGGGAAGGCCCTTGAGAGCTGTGGATTTGTCATGCAGCCACCAAATCCCAGCAGTAACCTTGGTGGTAAAAATAAATAAATATAATAATGATAAAATTAAATTCAAAGCAGAGTCATTGCTACAAGGGAAGGGCTTTCCCCACACATCTGATTTCAGAGAGAAGGGAATTTCATGAGACTCTCTTAATGCTTCTCACCTGCCTTTTTTCCCTTTCCATCAAGAGAGGAGAATTCACTCAGTCCATGTTTCCTGAGTGGAGCTGAGCTGTCAAGAATCCCTGAGCACACATGTTACAATGTACAAAGACCCAGGTTCAAGCTCCCAGCTCCTACCTGTAGGAGGGGAGCTTCACGAGCTGTGAAGCAGGGCTGCAGGTGTCTCTCTGTCTCTCCCCCTCTCTGTACCCCCTTCCCTTTCAATTTCTATCTCTATCCAAAATAAGAAATAAACTAAATTAAAATTATTTAATTAATTAATTTATTTTCCTTTTTGTTGACCTTGTTTTTTATTCTTGTTGTAGTTATTGTTGTTATTGATGTTGTCATTGTTGTTGGATAGGACAGAGAAAAATGGAGAGAGGAGGGGAAGACAGAAAGGGGGAGAGAAAGACAGACACCTGCAGACCTGCTTCACCACCTGTGAAGCGACTCCCCTGCAGGTGTGGAGCCGGGGGTTTGAACTGGGATCTTTACTCTGGTCCTTGCACTTTGCCCCATGCTGTACTCAAGGAGCCATTACTCTGACGCTGAACAGGTTTTGCCAGAACGTCCACATACCCCCTGACAGTCTCTCACATATGAGACCAGAAATGTTACAAAAGAAAAAGGATGGTAGCACATCCTTTTTGAGTGGTAGCACAGTGGGTTAAGTGCAGGTGGCGCAAAGCGCAAGGACCGACTAAGGATCCCAGTTCGAGCCCCCGGCTCCCCACCTGCAGGGGAGTCACTTCACAGGCGGTGAAGCAGGTCTGCGGGTGTCTCTCTTTCTCTCCTCCCTCTCTGTCTTCCCCTCCTCTCTCCACTTCTCTCTGTCCTATCCAACAATGATGACATCAATAACAACAACAATAACTACAACAATAATAATAAAAAGGACAACAAAAAGGAAAATAAATAAATTTTTTAAAATGAAGAAAAGGGATTGAAAACACCCATGATTCCACTACTCACAGACACACTGGAGTATGGAACTTTTGTAGTGGTGGAAAGGAAACTTCTCCCTAGCCTCTGGGTTCTTCCTGGGCTGCTTAGGGAACCAAATTGACAGCAGGTGGACCAGCAGGAGAAGAGACCAGAGTCCATCACTTCCACAGAGAATCTACATGGCTGGAGAGTCTAAAGTCAACTAGGCAAAAGCGGGGAAGAGCCCTCTTCAGCTCTGACTTATGGTGGTGCAGGGGATTGAACCTAGGGCTTTGGAGCCTCAGGCATGAGAGTCTGTTTGCATAACCATTATGCTATTTATCCTGCACCTAAGCCCATCATTTTCAACAAGAGACTCAAACTGAGGAGACAAAGACCAAAGGCCTTGTAGTTAGAGGTCTGCCCTGCTACACAGTGAAGTTTTCCTAATAGAACGGTTAATCCTGGGAGATGCAGATCCTGACTGGGGCGGGGGTTGGGGGTGATAACCCCCAAGCTTCATTCTTCCTGGTAGTTAAGGGACTGGTAAAGCACTCGTGAGCCTGCAGGATTTCAGATGACCTGGGCCAGAGAGAATACACCTGCCGGGCTGGTGAACTAGCTCACTTGGGTCGTGTGCTGGGCAAGATCCAGGTTCAAGCCCGGCCCCCTCCCCACACCACACCACATTAGGAAAGTTTGGTGTTATGGGATTTTTCAGCCTCTCTCTACCTCTTTGTCCAAGCAAGGAAGGAAAAGAGTCCACACCCACAAGTGACAGCTCTTGGGTAGACTGTTTGAGACATCTGATTGCTTGCTTTTTGGTTTCTTTTCTTCTCTAGTATATATATTTAAATTGTTATCTTTATTTATTGGATAGAGGCAGTCAGGGGTGGCCAGGCAGTGGCATATCTGGTTAAGTGCACATATTACAGTTCACAAGGACCTGAGTTCAAGCCTCTGGTCCCCACCTACAGAGGGAAAGCTTCACGAGTGATGACCTACAGGTATCTCTCTGTCTCTTTCCCATCTTATCTCCCCAACCCTCTCAATTTCAGTCCCTATCTAATAATAATAATAATAAAGATAGAGTCAAAAAATTGAGAGGGAAGGGGCAGATGAAGAGTAAGAGAGACAGACAGACACCCACAGACCTGCTTCACCACTTTCAAAGCTCACTCCCTGCACGTAGAGACCAGGGGCTGGAACCTGCATCCTCGTGTGAGTTGTAACATGTGCACTCAACCAGGTATGCCACCACCCAGCCCATTCTTTCCTTCATTCTATTTTGTTGAATTTATTCATGTCTTTTTGTAGTGCCAGGCGCTCATGCCTGTGCGATTTCACTGCTCATAAGATGACTTTTTCATTCATTTCTTTTACTTCTGTCAGAGAGAGTCACCCCCAGAGAAGGAGAGAGACACCTCAGCAGTGGAGCTCCCCCTGCCAGTGCTGTAGCACTCCCATGTAGTTTGGGGGCTCAAACCCAGGCCGTGCTCGTGACAAAGCGCACACCCTACCTACCACATGAGCGGCGAGCCCTCAGCCCTCAGCCTCTTCTCTTGTCAAAACAGGACATTATAATCACTGGAGAGGGTGATTTTATTTCTTCTCCTTCCTGAACTGAAGAGGTTACAGAAGAGGCACTCAAGTGGGTGAGTGAGAGCCCCCCAGGGCAGGGTGCTGAGGACAGGGCATGGGACAGGAGCCTGTGGGGCTATGGGGCCTGGCATGTCCCTACTGTCTCATTCCAGGGCCCCAGTCGACTCCTAGTGAGGGCATTTGGGGGAGAGAGCATGCCCCTCAACTCTGCTACCAAAATAATCTCAGGAAAAAGCCGCTTCCCACAGCAGGGAACCCCTTCCCCCAGGATACTCACTGTACACTCAAACCCCATCCCTCAGGAGAAAACTACAAGAACACAAACTTGTCTTCCCTTTGTCTGAGACAAAAGGATCCTGGGAGGAACTAGAGACTCTCTGACCACCTTAAAAAAAAAAGGAGAAGACCAGAAGCTCTGGCTCTGTGGAAAGATGCCCAAGGCGAGACATTAGCAGAAGGGTGGAACTCTCAGTGTCTAAATAAAGAGTGTACTTAGATGAAAGTCAAGGGGGGAAAATGAGAAAGTTTTTAAAAATTTTTAAAAATAATTATCCCCATTTCATGTTTTCTTGAGACATGAAAAGCCCTTGCAAGGTATAGGAATACAGTAATTAAGAAACACGAGAAAAGAAAGGGCAGAAGTCCAGCTAAGAATCCTTTGGATTTTGACAACCTGGGCTTGAAGTCTTGGCTCTGCAAGTGAGTAACTGCATGTGAGCTTGACTGCTCTGTGCCTCAGTTTCGCCATCTGTAAAACGGGGCTGTCAATGGGAGTCGTACCCCCACAGGATTCTCAGGAAGATGAATGTGTGTATCCCAGGAAGTGGCACAGTGGATAAAGCATTGGACTCTCAAGCATGAAGTCCTTGGTTTGATCCCCAGCACTGTATGTGCCTACATGATGCTCTGGTTCCCTCTCTCTCTCATTATCTGTATTTATATGATAGAGACCATCAGAAATTGAGAGGAGAGGTACAGAGAGGGAAAGAGGCAGAGAGACACCTACAGCATTGCTTCACCAGTTGTGAAGCTTTCCCCCTGCAGGTGGGCGCCAGGGACTTGAACCCATCCTTGCAGACTGTAACATGCACGCTCAACCAGGTGTGCCACCCCCCCTTCCCCATTCTTTCTTGCTCATGAATAAATCTTTTTTTTAATTTATTTATTTTTATTTATTTTATTGATTTATTCCCTTTTGTTGCAACTTGTTGTTTTATTGTTGTAGTTATTATTGTTGTTGTCGTTGTTGGATAGGACAAAGAGAAATGGAGAGAGGAGGGGAAGACAGAGAGGAGGAGAGAAAGATAGACACCTGCAGACCTGCTTCACCGCCTGTGAAGGGACTCCCCTGCAGGTGGGGAGCCAGGGTTCGAACCGGGATCCTTATGCCCATCCTTGTGCTTTGCGCCACCTGCGCTTAACCCACTGCGCTACTGCCTGACTCCCCATGAATAACTCTTTAAGAAGATGAATGTGATGATGTGTATTACGTGTTTGGGAAAACAACTACCCATGTTACAGATTCCTTTTTCCTGTGTTTTTGACTTAACCAAACTGTAAAATTCAACGGGCAACTGCTGGTTTTTGAAAGTTGGATTTAGTCTACATATTGGCTTCCATCCCCTCCTGAAACAATTAAATAAATCAATCCTAGCAATCCTAGAAGGAGGGGACATGACTACTAGCCAAGAAGTTCTGGGGAACTTGTGGAAGATGTGAAACAGATGCAGGTGGACCAACAGAAAACTAACTCCACCAGGGCTGAGGTGGCACAGGGATAAAGCACTGGACTCTCAAGCACAAGGTCTCAAGTTCAATCCCTAGTCCTGCCAGGTATGTCAGAGTGATGCTGAGAGATAGGTAGGTAGGTAGGTAGATAGATTTGAAAAATAGTCCACCAGGGCTGAGCAGTCCCACAGTGAGAATGAATCCTTGGCAAGACCAAACCACACAGCCCAAGCTTGGCCTTCCTCTCCCAGGAAGAGTACAGATAGAGAAGAGGGGTTGAAAAAAGAAACTAACTAAATAAAAAAAATTCTTTAAGAATATTTTAGTTGATAGAGCCAGATGGTGGCACACATGTTATCATGTGCGAAGACCTGGGTTCAAGGCCCTGGTCCCCTCCTGCAGGAAGGAAGCTTCACGAGTGGTGAAGCAGTGCTACAGGTATCTCTCTTCCTTTCTCCCTCTCTTTCTCTCTCTTCTCTCTCAATTTCTCCCTGTCTCCAGCCAAACATGAATAAATTATTTTTCAAAAGAATATTTCAGTGGCCCAGCAAATGAGAGTCCATAGAGCACTGGACTTTCAAGCATGAGGCCCCAGGTTCAATCCCCTGAGAGTGAATATGACAGTGATGCTCTGGTGTATGTTCTCTCCCTCCTCCCTCCCCTCTCTCATTAATAAATAACCTAAAATGAAACTTTTAAAAAGAGACTATTTTTAAGGGGCCAGGCAGACAATCCAGTGCCTGAGACCCCAGGTTAATCTCTGACACTATTTGTCAGAGCTGAGCAGTGCTGCTCTGGTCTCTCTTCTCTCTCACAGAGGTGAGGGAAAAAAAAAAGAATAAATCTTAAAAAAAAAAAAAAAAAAAAGGAGGGTGTGGTTTCTTGGGGAGACCATACAATGGATATACAGAACTCTCCTGCCTGAGGCTCTGGGGTCCCAGGTTCAATCCCCAACACCACCATCAGCCAGAGTTAAGCAGTGCTCTGGTCTCTCTGTCTGTATATCTCTGTGTCTCTGTCTCATTAAGTGAAATAAAATATTTAGAAATAAACCTTTTAAACACTGTTGGAAGCATGTCCTGGGGGCCATGGTCTTTATCGACTTCTCCTTTGGTGGCTGGGAGGAGTGATCAGCACGTGTGTGTCTGCATGTGTGTGTGCGCGCGCGTATGTGTGGAGGGCAGTGTGGACCCCAGACCTCAGGCTCAGCCCTGTGGATGCCAGGTGACCAGATGTGAAGCTCAAGGCTCATCAGGCAGTGGACGCGATCCGTCACACGCAAGCGCAGCTGTACCTTGGGCAGACCTCATGGTCTACTAGTCCAGCCCCTCCCCTCAGCCCCCTGGGGGCAGGGCATCTCCCAGAGACAAAGCTGCTCGCGCCTGATTTCCATAGACCTCGTTCTCCTCCTCTAAACCAGCGGCCCACTCTACAGAAGCCATAATAATTTACAGCCGCAGTTAATGGGCTGTTTTATAGGAACCCACAATTATAATTGGATGTCAAGTGTTGTGAATCTCAGCGGATGGAAAGTGACAACCGCTGGGGCCCGGCGTTTAATTTTTTAATGTGATTATTAAATTTTCCATCTCCTTGCTCCTCCATCTTCTCTCAGCGCAGCTCCTAACTGTGGCCCCATCTCTCTCAGCGTCATCTTTCCTGGCCCAGATTACGGAAGATTCTTCCTGCGAGTCTGTTTCGGGTTCTCTGGTTGTTTTTGCAAAGGTGAATAGACCAGTTATTCCAGTTATTACGGAGTTTCCTGACGGAAGAAACTCCAATATGAACACACACACACACACACACGAAAAATAATAAAAACAGCCAAGAAAGCACCCCCACCTCCCCCAGGGCTGCTCAGCTGAACCCCCACAACACACAGCCTGGTGAGTCATGTCCATCATGAAGGTGACCCCCAAGGAGGCCTGGCTCCTGCAGGCCAACCACCACAGCCTTGGGTATATCCCAAGACACGCAAGCACAAATTCCAAGGGCTATACGCACCCCTATGTTCACAGCTACATGGTTCACAATTGCCAAAGAGTGGGAGCAGCCCCAACACCCACTGACAAATGACTGGCTAAAGGAATTATGGGATAAGGGAGAATGAAGATTCAGAACTCTGGTAGTGGGGACGGTGTGAATTCAAACTCCTGTCGACATGTAATTCTGTAAGAAAAAAAAAAAAGAAAAAAAATCTTAATGAGTACTAACAAAAATTTTTTCTCAATTGCTCTAAAATACAGGGAACTACAATAAAATTTAAATAAAGAATGTCTTAAAAATGACAACATGGGGGAGTCGGGCTGTAGCGCAGCGGGTTAAGCGCAGGTGGCGCAAAGCACAAGGACCGGCATAAGGATCCCGGTTCGAACCCCGGCTCCCCACCTGCAGGGGAGTCACTTCACAGGTGAAGCAGGTCTGCAGGTGTCTATCTTTCTCTCCTCCTCTCTGTCTTCCCCTCCTCTCTCCATTTCTCTCTGTCCTATCCAACAACGACAACAACAATAATAACTACAACAATAAAACAACAAGGGCAACAAAGGAAATAAATAAATTAAAAATAAATTTAAAAAAAATGACAACATGGGGGGAGTTGGGCGGTAGCACAGTGGGTTAAGCGCACCTGGCGCAAAGCGAAAGGACCGGTGTGAGGATACCAGTTCGAGCCCCTGGCTCCACCTTCAGGGGAGTCGCTTCACAGGCAGTGAAGCAGGTCTGCAGGTGTTTATCTTTCTCTCCCCCTCTCTGTCTTCCCCTCTTATCTCCTTTTCTCTCTGTCCTATCCAACAACAATGACATCAGTGACCGCTACAATGTTAAACAACAAGGGCAACAAAAGGGAAAATAAATAAATAACAATTTAAAAAAACTAGCTAGGGCTCTGGCTGCAAACAGCAGAGAACAAACAGCCTGTAAGTCCCTTGCAGGTCTGTAGTGGGCAAGTCTGGGCCTTGGCACTGGGCCACACCTTGGCCTCTTGAGTGGAAAGTGTGTGGAAGGCAGAGGAGGCCTGTGGGCACTTCTGTAACCACCTAGGGTTCCACCTGCTCAGCCTCTCTGTGCCTAGAGCTTCTCTCGCTCCACAGCAATGGCTGTGCTCAAGGCTGCTGGCAGGGGTGTGTTCCCAGGGCTCTTGGGGTCACAGCCCTCAAAATAGCAAAACAGCAAAAATCTTCCCAACAAACTAGGATGTCTTTGGGTTTGAGTAGCCTCGAGGCAGTGCTGAGAGCTGGGTTCCTCTCTCCAGCACCCTGGGGACACCAAGCTCTCTGCTCAAGCACTCGGCAGTGACAAAAATATCACGTCCCGGTCTGTTTTGGCTACACATCATTCTGACTACAAGTGAGTTTCTTTTCCCGAATAAAAGCCCTTCTTTGAACTGTCAAAAATTCTTCCAGAAATAGTAAGAATTAAAACCAGATCAGTGAGACAGTATTCAAATAGCTAGTAAGAGTCTATTGTGCATAAAAGTGAAGCTCATGAACTGGGAGGCTGGAAATGAGAAACTGAGTCAGAGTTCAGAGACAGGAAGCTACTTCCAGGCTGGCTGATGGAGGGAAAGATATGGAGTTGTCTAGTCTTTCTGTTGACTGGTTATGCCAACGGAAGCTTCCAGAAAACAGAGGGTTGGTTAAGAGATTCTCTTACACTGTTTTAGGGAAATAAGTGTTTCTTCTCCTTCCTTCTCCTCCTCCTCCTCCTTCATTTATTTTTCTGAGAGCAACTGCTCGGCACTGGCTGATGGGGGAGCTAAAGATTGAACCTGGGGCCTCAGAGTCTCAGGCATGAGAGTCTTTGGCAGAACCATTATGCTACCCCTCCGCCCCCACTTTTCTCAAGCAGATGACAAATCACCACAGGACCCAGTGACAAGGGACTCGACCTGATTCTCTCCCACAGTCATTCCACAGGGCACAGAATAATAGCCTCGTTTCCTTTAAATTCCTGGGAGGCCTGGGGCCAAACAATGATAAAGATTAAATATCCATGACAACCAACTTCCTTCTCAAAGTAGAAATGAAGTTTTTTAGGGGCCTGGGGATGAAGGGGCACCCTGGATGATCTGCAGGGTGTGAGCTGACTAATCTGGGCCAGCCTATCACCAGCCCAGTCCTGCTCCCACACCAGCCTCCTCCTTGACACAGAGTGCCAGGGGCCCCTCAGCAGAGACCTCTGACTGCCACCTCTTGACCCCTCTACCACCTTGCCCATTCATTCTAGACTTCCCTGCTGCTGCCATGAAAGAAGCAAGGAGAGATGCAGGGGCATCTCTCTCTCTCTCTCTCAATTTATCTATTAGTGACAGAATGGAGACAAAGAACCAGAGCATCATTCCAGCAGTCGATGGCAGGGATCAAACTCAGAACCTCACGCTTTTAAGTCCAGGGTTCTAACCACTGAGTCACCTGCCAGGTCACCTCTTGCTGCTTTATATTGAAATGCATCCATATCTTGTACAGCTGTGTGAGCTACTGTAGCGGAATCCCTATGATTGCAACACCCCCTCATCTTATAACCAGATGTAGCTAGCAATAGACTCCCTTGGCTTTCACTAGTTATCCGACTCACACTGTCAACAGCCCAGTCCCAGCTACAACTGACATCAGGTAGGCTAACTGGGTCAGAGGATGCAGATTTCTCTTTCTTTCTCCTGGACCTCTTCCTCCTCATTTCCTGACATTTGTTCTCCCCAGTAGAATCGATCTGAGAGATCTTGTTCTCCTGTTCTCACGTATTTGCCCCACCACCCACCTCCAACCAAGCACCAGGACTATCGATTCGACTTCAGACAGGAGCTGTTTACAGGAGTCTAAGTTGGACCCTTGGGTGACATGATGATTATGATCATCTTTACATCAATGACCTCCCAGAAACTTCTTCAAGGAAGTTCATCTACGCCGATGACATCTGCTGTGCAACTCAGGCATCAAAGTTCGACATCCTCGAGGAAACACTCACGAAAGACATGTCTCTGATATCTGATTACTGTAAAAAATGGCGACTAATCCCTAGCACTGCAAAAACGGTATCATCTGTTTTCCATCTACACCATGCTTCGGCCTCGCGTGAGCTTAATGTGCATCTTGGCGATACGAGAATCCGGCATGAAGCCCAGCCAGTCTATCTCGGCGTTACTCTCGATCGCACTATGTCATTTCACGAACATCTCATCAAAACTGCAGCAAAGGTGGGCGCGAGGAATCACATCATTGCAAGACTAGCCAGCTCCTCGTGGGGTGCGAGCGCTTCCACACTACGATCATCCTCTCTGGCATTATGCTATTCCACTGCAGAATACTGTGCCCCAGTATGGTTCCGTAGCCCCCATGTCCACTTGGTCAATTCCAAATTATATTCCTCCATGAGGATAATTTCTGGAACCATCCGTTCCACCCCGGTTCCATGGCTGCCAGTTCTTAGCAACATCGCCCCGCCAGATATTTGTCGGGATGCGGCATCATCTAAGTTCATTTCCCATGTCTACACTCGACCGGACCTGCCAATATACGCGGATATCTTCGCCCACCCTGTCCAACGCTTGACGTCTCGTCACCCAATCTGGTCTCCTACGCCTACACTGAACTTCTCTGTTCCAGTCTCTTGGAAACAGAGTTGGCAGTCAGCTGAGGTCAAGAACAAACACCTCATCACAGACCCCTGCAAGCGTCCATCCGGCTTTGACCTAGCACGTTATGATTGGGCCCTCCTCCATCGCTATTGAACAGGCCATGGCCGGTGCGCCGCTGTGTTCCATCGCTGGGGAGCCAGAGATGACCCGAACTGCCCCTGTGGCTACAGACAGACTATGACCCACATAGTCAACGACTGCCACCTCTACAGATTCAAAGGAGGTCTCAAAACTTTACATCAGGCTCAACCTGACACTGTTGACTGGCTACGGAAGAAGGGCAAACGCTAGAAGAAGAAGAATCTTTAGTTCACAAATGGAAAACTGAGGCTTGGTGTAGAGTCCAGATGAAGTGAGTGGCTTGGGCTACTGGATCTCAATTCTGCTTCTAGCCTTCTTATTTTAAAGTACCCTCCAGAAAAGCAGTCAGTCCTTATTTTCTGATGTAGATCTAAGATTCTCAACAAATACTTGATGGCTGTATGGTCAAATGCATCAGTGCCTTTTTATCTTTTCTTTTCCTTTTTTTTTTTTTTGCCAGGTTTACAAAAACCTTTCTTCAAAGTTGTGTAAGTTGGTAATAAATATATTTGGTAGTTGTAGTTGGACTACATGTATCATTGTGTCTCACAATCCCAGGCTTTTTATGAGTTAAGTATCTATCTTGAACAATAAAATAAAGTGGAATCCAATATAGTTCTGTATCCATCTACCTTGTGACTTCATCCTTGCTGTCAAAATGCCAACACTTTCTGAAACCAGAGAGAATGCCGGCTACATATTAATTCAGGTTAACCCATGGAGAATACTCAAGCATAGAAGAAACAAAACAAAACAAAAAATCATGGAGGAGACCCAAAAAAGAAAAAAAATCATCAAAGAGTCTAAATCTGGTGACTCTTACACAATACCCTGCAGGTTAGAAAATATTTATTGGGAGAAATACACACATTAAAGAAAGGTTATTACTCAGAGAGGAGAGAGAAAACTTTCAGCCAAGAATAGAACAGTAGATATGTGTTTAACATGTTAAAGAGATTTAAAAAAAAGCAAGTCAAGAATTCCCTCTGGCCAATGAAAGATCTTGATGGCTATATGCAGAAAGAGGAGGAGGGATTTTCCTCAAATGAGCTGGCATCAGTCAGAATAGGTGAGGTTCTGACACAATATCCTCACAGGTTCTTGTTCACTTCACATTTCCAGCATGGGCTGAGTAAGACTCTCTTATCTCCATCCCAAAAGCTGGGATGATAGTTCAGCCTTAACTTAAAATATCACTTAGATATGTGAGACCATGGACTAGCACTGAGTGACATGTCACTTCTGCTCACAGTTGACTGACTGGTCAAAGCAGATCTCATGGCTTCATCTGAGCTCTACAGGGCAAGCTTGTGAACTTGCTTAGAGAAAGAGCAACCCATAAACACCTTCCACTTGGGAGAAGACTGGATTCTAGTAAATGGCTAATGCTCTACCTTCTTCCCTTCTCTTTACTGTCCTTCTTTTAGGACACAGACTTTGTAGCAAATTACAGGGAAACAAGACACGTATGTTTCTGAGATGCCCCTCCAGAGAGGCTGTTGTAGGACATCAGAGAGACCGCTGGTATTTGTATGTTCACTATACCTGGTGACATTCTGAGTGGCCCAGAAACTGGAGCAGTGGGTAAAGTGTTGGATTCGCAAGCATGAGTTTCTCTTTGAGCGTCAGCATTGAATGTGCTAGAATGATGCTCTGGTTATCTTGGTCTCTCCTCATTCCTTTCTCTATCACATAAGTAAATAAAATCTTTTTAAAAGGAACATTTGGAGACACACTCAATTAACCTCATACAAAAATGTGTTCTCTGGATATTCCTTTCATCAAATGACCTTTCCTCATTTTTTTTTTAATTGAGGGGAGGGAATAATTGTTTAATATAGTTGTTGACACACTGGTACAATTTTTCATCTCCCCGTGATGGGTATCTGCAGAACACCCTCACCCCAAGTTTAGGGCCTTTTCCGCCATCATGCATCAGGACCCCCATGCTATCTGCACTCCCTCCCAACTCCTCCTCCCCCAGAGTCCTTTGCTTTGGTGCAATATTCCTAATTCTTTACTCAAGATGCAAGCAACCAAAAATCCCAAAATATCGACTTGAATAATATAGTAACACACACACACACACACACACACACACACACACACACACTAACAAGAAACCTTGAGGTAAGAAGCACAGGGCCACTCTGACAACTCCAAGTTCCTTTCATCTAGACTTTCCATTAATCTTAGCTCAACATCTCATAGTTCAACGTGGCTGCTTGTGTATAACCATGATTTCCTTATCCCAGGCAGCAAAGGGTAAAACAAGGAAAGATGGGTCCCCCCCACCACCACCTTTTAAACAAACTTTCTGGGATCACCAAACACTCACTTTTACACAGACCATAATCTAGCCTCATGATCACACCGGCCTACACGAGAGAATGCAAGGTTGTCTATTATTCAAGAAGCAAGGAGCCTCACTTGGATCTGCACCATTTTACTAAGCAGAGTGGGGACTTCCGGGAGGCGTGGCTAAAGAGTAACTTCCGGGGGTGTGGCTATGGTGCGCCTTCTGGGGGCGTGGCTATGGGGAGGGGCCTCTGCCAGCCCCTGCCACACTGCTCTGGCCCTCTGTGCTGAATTTATCAGTACGGGCTACACCATCTTTATTTCCCACCCCTCAGTTGTCCACCTACTATGCCAGCCAACAGGGCAGACTTCTGGATCATGGAAGTTGGCTTCTCTCCTCCTTCTTCATCTCAAAGACCGTTTCTCAACTTTTTGTCCTTTTTATTTTTAATTCCCTTTTGTTGCCCTTCCTGTTTTATTGTTGTAGTTATTATTATTGTTGATGTCGTTGTTGGATAGGACAGAGAGAAATGGAGAGAGGAGGGGAAGACAGAGAGGGGAGAGAGAAAGATAGACACCTGCAGACCTGCTTCACCGCCTATGAAGCGACTCCCCTGCAGGTGGGGAGCCGGGGGCTCGAACCGGGATCCTTCAGCCGGTCCTTGCACTTAGCCCGCTGTGCTACCGCCTAACTCCCTTTTTGTTCTTTCTGCCCAGAGCTGATATGTGAACCTCACTCAGCAGGAAAAAGAAAAAGTTCTGGTTTGACCTATGTGAAGATATTTTATTATCTTTAATTCATGCCCAGGATTCACATCAAACCATAAAGCTTCTGCAGGGCAAAAGAAACAATTGACAAAGTGAACAGGAGGAAATATTTGCAAGCTATCACTCTGCTCAGGAGGGTGATACCTAAAATACATAAGGAACTCATTAGACTCAGTGGGGAGGGAAACAAACAAACAAAAAATCTGATTTATCAGTGGGCAAGTGAGCTGAAGAAGAGATGTGAATGACCAAGAAGGCAGGGAACGGTGTCCAGTGTCAGGAGTCGCCAGCAAAGTGTACATCAAAACCACAGGAGCGAGCACATCAGGCCTGCTAGAATAGCCACCACTGAAAAGCCAAGAGGTAACACTCAGGGGTGAGGGTGGGGAGCAAAAGAAAAACCTTGTGCATGGTTGTGGCAGGGAAAGAGTGTAAATTGATGCAGCCACTGTGGGGCACAGTATGGAGCTTCCTCCGGCAAGTAAAAATAGGTTAAATATTAAAAAATAGACTCCACAGTCCCTCTTTGGGGTGTACATCCAAAGGAAATGAACTCACTACCTCACGACATGTCTCCACCCCCATATGCACCACGCACCGCTGTGTCATTCACAGAAGCCAAGGCACTGAAACATCCTAAATGCCCACCCACCACTGCGAGGAGAAAGAGAATGTGGCTTCTGTGTGCAATGGGACAGCATCCCGGCACAAGAGTCAAGAAACCCTCCTGGTCATTTTCAGCCACATGGATGAAGCTTGAGGGCACTGTGCTAAGCGAAATGCATCAGGCAGAGAAAGACAAAGGCGTGCGATCTCACTCGGATGCAGGATCACAAACAGCCAGACGAACTCAAGGAAACAATAGTGTGATAACTGCCCAAAGGCTAAGCTAGGTGGAAGGAGGGTACTGATACTCAGTTACACTTGCCAGTTGCCAAGTAAGGTGATTGTAAATACTTGCAACACACTCGACAGAACTGTGATGGTGTCCGTGGTGAGTGTGGCTGTGCTTTTGAGTCACTTGTTTCTGAACACCATATTCCCTTACACCTGACACCGTTTGATCCCCAGCATCACATGTGCCAGAGTGATGCTCTGGTTCTCTCTGTGTGTGTCTCATTCATGAATGAATGAATGAATGAATGAGTAAATAAATCTAGAAAGAAATGAAGGAAGGAAGGGAGGCAGACAGGCAGGCAGACGTGGGAGGTGGTGCAGAGGTTAGAGCATTGGCCTCTCAAGCATGAGGTCCTGAGTTTGATCCCTGCCATCCATGTGCTAGAGTGGTGCTCTGGTTCTCTCTCCCTCTCCCTCTCCCTCCCCCTCCCCCTCCCCCTCCCCCTCCCCCTCTCCCTCTCCCTCTCCCTCTCCCTCTCCCTCTCTAATTAGTGAATAAACAAATCTTAAAAAAAAAAAAGAGGGATTTTTGGTAGCACAGTGGGTTAAGTGCAGGTGGCTCAAAGCACAAGAACCAGCAGTAAGAATCCCCATTTGAGCCCCAGTGCCCCACCTGCAGGGGAGTCACTTCACAGGCTGAGAAACAGGTCTTTCTTTCCCCCCCTCTCTGTCTTCCCCTCCTCTCTCCATTTCTCTCTGTCCTAACAGCGACAACATCAATAAAAACAATAAATACAACAACAACAACAATAATAATAATAAAGGTTATCTTCGTGTTCCAGATAAGGAAATTGAGGTACACAGGAGCCAAGGGCTCACACACATGACACCACCTGTTTCTGCCAAAGTTGCAGCTCAGCTCTGACCCCTCTCACCCAGTGTTTGAGAAGGGGGTGCCCCAGCCCGCACCCTACCCCACCCCACCTGTCCCCACCTTCCTGCTGTGTGTGCTTACAGGAAGTAGGGCTGTGCTTCTGGCCTCTGGCTCCTGCAGTTGGGTTTCATCAGCAAACACAGTTCTGATTGAACTTTCACTCACTCACTGCTGCAGCTCAGTGATTAATCACAGGGAGCTCAGAGCCTCTGCTCAGTTCTGCTGAAAGAGAGAGGGAGAGGGAGAAGGAGAGGGAGAGGGGAAGAGGGAAGGGAAAGGGGGAAGGGGAGGGGAGAGGGAGAGGGGAAGAGGGAAGGGAAAAGGGGAAGGGGAGGGGAGAGGGAGAGGGGAAGAGGGAAGGGAAAGGGGGAAGGGGAGGAGGAAGGGAGAGGGGAGTGGAGAGGGGAGGGGAGAGGGGAGGGGGAAGGAGAGGGGAGCAGCCTTGCCCTCATCCCCAGGGCAGCTTACTCTGCTCCTCCCCAGTACCAGGGCACCGGGCTTCTGGCCTCATTCCACACCCTCCCTGGCTGCCCCCTCCCCGCTTGTGGGAGACTCAGCACGGGCCTCTGGCCTCCCTCCTGCTGCCAGGTCCAGGCGCCCCATTTTCTTCCCCAGCAGGGAACGTCCACAGGCTTCACCCCCCCCCCTTGCTTTCTGATTACAGCAGGACTTGACACTGAAGACAGAAACACAGCAGCAACCCGTGAAAAGAGCACAGAGAGAAGGGGACTCAAGTCTCACTGCCACGGCCGCAACATGCACGTCTGGACACACACAGAGCCCTTAAGTGGGGCTCTTGTGAAAACTTCAGTGGATGTGTCAACACCCTGAATTGGGGTGCCCAACTCAAAAGCTAAGACACGAGGCCCGCCACCATACTGCACCATTCCGTGTATTAGTCCAGGACAGTGACAGCCTCTGGAGTTGTGCAGTGCCCAACCCATGCGACTGTACTTGGCAACCATGTGTGCAAGGCCTGGGAAGACAGCAGGAAACACATTCAGGTAAATCAAAGCACCAAGGCAGCTTCTGAGAACCGTTGCAAAGCAGGGTAGTGGGACCAGTGGTGCCTGAGGCTTACAATGTGTCCGAAGGATCTCGAAATTGGGATCTTAAACCAAAATCAGCCAATTTTTTAAGTGAGGGCAACTAATTCTACTTAAATACACCTCCACTGTGCAGAGCAAAGAAGCCTGATCTGGACAATGGGGTGTCTGGTGAGTGACAGAGACTTGGGGTGATCTAAAGTTTCCCCCATTCTTGGTCCCATTTCTCTGCCCTTCCTGCCCTACAGACATCACCCTAGTTCTCCCCATGGGGCAGCCACAGAAGATCTCTTCCCAGGCGGGGAGCCAACTTGAAGTGGCCTGTGCCCACTTGGGTAAGGGGGTGTGGCAGAACTCAGCCGCTGTGGTTGGTCAGCACAGAATGGATGCTTAAGGCCCGTGGGCTTACATGGAGCCGTTTACATTAACTGGAAGAACAACCGTGAGAAACCAGGAAAAGCAACCAGAAGAAAAGCATCTTTAGTATCTCTTTGTTTGTTTTTACCAGAGCACTGCTCAGCTCTGGCTTATGGTGGTGCAGGGGATTGAACCTGGGACCTCAAAGCCTCAGGCCTGAGAGTCTTGTTGCACAATAATAATGCTATCTCCTCTGCTTTATTTCTATTTTGGACCAGGGAAATATCTCTAGTGGTAGAACAACAGACTTTCCGGAACTCTTGAGTCTCAGATTCAATCCCCAGCACCACCAGTAAGTCAGAGCTGAGCAGTGCTGATGGGGGTGGGGGTGTGTGTGTGAGGGCAGAGGAAGAGGTAGTAGCACTTATTTAAATGATCGTATTTCATAGGTTTATAAAAGCACATATTGGAGGGATAACACAACACTTTAAACAGTGCCGATTAGGAATATTCATTTGCAGAGGAGAAAGAAGCTCATTTTTGTTTCAGTTGCTTGAATTTGCTTCCGTTGTTTGAATTGTTTCGACATGCACATTCAACTTGCACAGTTCAAATGTTTATTTTTTAATTAGGTTTGGAGGGGGACCAAACTGTACAAAGACCAGAAAAGGCCACGTGTCTCAGAGCTTCTCTGACTATATGTTATTATCTGGGAAACATCTTGGCAGAAAGCGGGAGCTGTTCAATGCTGATGATGTGGGGACAGTGGTAGGCATCTCCTCTGGTTCTTGACCAAATGGGCTGTCGTTAGTATTTGGCTTTGGGGCAGTGAGGATATTATATTATATTATATTATATTATATTATATTATATTATATTATATTATATTATATTATATTATATTATATTATATTATATTATTATATCGACTAAAGAGTTATTTATTTATACAGTGCAGGGGACTCGAACTCAGGACCTCATACACACAAGTTTAAGGATCTACCTGCTTCACCACCTCCAGGGTAACAGAATCTTATTTTAGGATAGGAATTTCCCACTATTTAAGAGAACTGTGTGCCTTGGTCTCACTTTTATCTAGAGTTGTTAAGAAGAATATACACTGCATGGGGGAGTCGGTGTAATGAGGAAGCTAAAAGACTGCCATGTCTTTTTGGCTCCAAGGTTCCTGGTTCCATCTCTGTAATTTAGTAATGTAATCAGATTATATCTTTCCTAATATTAAATCATCCTTGAATTACACGAGTAGCCTGAGTTTGGTGACATATCATTATTCTTGTAGTATAGTGTTAGAATCAATTTAATTAAGGACTGAGTTGATGCTAACTTTAAGATTTGGGATGGAGGCCAAGTAATGGTGTACTCATTAGAGCACACATGTCATCATGCAGGAGGACCCAGGTTCAAGTCCCCAGCCCCCACTTGCAGGGGAGAAGCTTCACACAAGTGGTGAAGAGGTGCTGCGGTGTCTCTCTCTTTCTCTTTCACTATCTCTGTCCTCCCTCTCAATTTCTCTATGTCTTCACTTAAAAAGAAAAAGAAAAGAAAGAAAGGAAGGAAGATTGATTGACTGATTTCCGCACAGGCATCAAGCACCAGAGATAACCCTGATGTCAATAATTTTTTTTATTTTAATGAAAATATTTTGGGATAGGGAAGTTGCCTAGTGATAGAACCCACATTTGGCACTTTGAAACCCTGGATTTGATTCCCCAATGGTAGCATCTAAACAGACAGACAAACAAACAAACAAACAAATAAAATACTGTATTTGGGACTTGGGCATCAATATTCAGAAGTTTGATTGACTGGCAAAATTCTTCCCTCATTATTTTTTTTATCAGATTATTTATTTATCAGATTTTTCTATCAGCTATGCTAGCTTCAGAAAAGAACTGAAAATATTCCAAACCCCCACCTCCATTCAACGTTAGGAAAGTATTTATTCTTCACTTAAAGGCCCCATCCTGAACACTCTGAGCAGGGGATCTTCAGGGAAAGTGGGGGCTTTGTTTTGTCACAACTTTAACTGATATATTTCTTTTTCAGGATGACTGGTCTGGCTACATTTCCCTTTTTTTTTTTTTTTCTTTAGTCAATTTGTGTTCATTTATATTCCTGAAAAATAACCCATTTCTGGTAGATTTCTAAATTCACTTCCATTGTATTATACAGTGTTACATGTAATTCTTTGAAAAATACCTTCTAATACCAGACTTCTGATCCCTTTTCCACGCTGAGGTTTGCTTCTTTTCTCAGACTGGCTGGATGTGTGTCTACTTTATTGGTCTTTTTAAGGACACGGGTCTTGGATGTAGCTATCCGTTTTTATTACACTTGGATTCTCTCGTTCAGTTTGTGATTGCTCTTTCTGAGGGCGCTCTCCGGCTCTCCTTGGCGGTTATGTGTTGTTCTTCACTTCCTAGTTCTTGAGGTCAGCGCTCACCTGTTTTCATGTTTTACTTGCTTAATGACTAAAGCAAACAAAGGCAATTACTCTTCCTGGATCCAGCTCGAGCTCATCGTATAAAATCAGAGATGTTGCTTTTCATTTCGACTTCCTTTGAAATGATTTGTGCCCACAGCTGAGTTTTCAGGAGAGAGGTTTTATGGTTGCTTTTTTTAAAATCACGGTTTCAGAGATGATTCCAAATTAAAAACGGGTTCATCATAGAAAAAAAAAAAAAAAAGAACCACCCTGAATTCTACTAGTCAGATGGTTATCTACATCTTTCTAATCACTGATGCATATAGTTTCCTTTCCCCCCCTTTCTTAAATATATATATATATATATATATATGGGGGGGCGGGCAGTAGAGCACTGGGTTAAGTGCACATAGTATGAAGCGTAAGGACCAGCCCCCAGCTCCCCATCTAGGTGTGCAATCTACGTTCAAACCCTGGCTCCCTATGGGAATGCCACAGTGGGACCAGAGAAAGCTCCAGTGCTGGGGTGTCTTTTTTTTTCCTCATCTATATTGCTTTTTCTTTTTTAATTTGACAGACAGAGAGAAACTGAGATAGAAAGGGCATGATCCCGAAAGATACCTGCAGCCCTCTGCTCCACCACTTTCGAAGCTTCTCCCCCTGCAGGTGAGGACCAGGGGCTCGGACCAGGGTCCTTGCCTGTGGTGATACGTGCGCTTAACCACGTGCACCCCTGCCTGGCCCCTTTGAGATAGCTTTTAAAAAGTTGCTTCCTGGGAGTCGGGTTGTAGTGCAGCAGGTTAAGTGCAGGTGGCACAAAGCACAAGGACCAGCGTAAGGATTCTGATTCGAGCCCTGGCTCCCCACCTGCAGGGGAGTTGCTCCACAAGTGGTGAAGCAGATCTGCAGGTGTCTTTCTCTCCCCCCTTCCCCTCCTCTCTCCATTTCTGTATGTTTGTTTGTTTTATTTATTCCATTTTGTTGCCCTTGTTGTTTTATTGTTTTAGTTGTTATTGATGTCGTTGTTGGATAGGACAGAGAGAAATCAAGTGAGGAGAGGGAAGACAGAGAGGGGGAGAGAAAGAGAGACACCTGCAGACGTGCTTCACCGCCTGTGAAGTGACTCTCCTGCAGGAGGGGAGCCGGGGGCTCGAACCGGGATCGTTATGTCGGTCCTTGCACTTTGCGCCATGTGCACTTAACCCACTGTGCTACCGCCCGACTCCCCCTCTCTCCATTTCTCTCTGTCCTATCCAACAACAATGACATCAATAACAACAATAACTACAACAATTTTTTTAAAAAAGGGCAACAAAAGGGAAAAAATAAATAATAAAAAATTTTTTAAGTTACTTTCTTACTGAGATATGATGTGAGATTATTGGACCTTGAGCTACTTTGTTGTTTGTTTTGGGGGGGAGGAGGGGAAAATGGGGGTGTGTGAAGACACGGAGACCCTAATATACCTTATGTGAATGTGAAGACTGCTTAACAGGCAGTGTTTATTGGTGTCTTCTCTCCTTTGACTAAAGAAACTGGCAAAGACTACATTTGTGACTGTCCTGCTCTGTCTGCATACAGACACATACCCCAAGCTTGAAGACAATAGGAACAAGAACAGGGTCCTCACCAACCTCCTGTCCCCCAGCTCCCCCTTCCCCAATTTTTTAAAAATTATCTTATGAGCACAAGAGAGAGACAAAAACCAGTGCCTCATTCTGACACTGGCACTGCTGGGGATCAAACTTGGGACCTCTTGTTCTTAGGCCTCATGAGCCACTGAGCCACCCCCCAGGCTGCAGCCAGTGGTGCAGGATTTACCGCTAATCCACCCCGTTGCGGTCACCTCACCTCCTCTGAGGCTGGCTGTCCTGTAGCGGCAGTGACAGTGACAGAGAAAGACAATAAGCCGACGCCTGGCCCTTCTTCTGCCTCTCCCCACACTACAAGGCCAGCAGAGATCTCTCTTCCCCAGTGCCTTCGCAGGGCCACAAAGGCAACTGTAGCGGGTGGGGACCCTGTGTCCCCTGGTCACCCTTGAGAGGGACAGCTGGCGCCCTTCCCTGCTTGTCCTGCGGCAGAGGCGGCCCAGACTCATTACCACAGCAGATCGCAGGCCCCCAGAGGCCGTGCTGGAGCCAGCTAATTACAGCTAATTACCCCCAGATCCCCTAATAGGCCTGGGTTCACGGAAACAAGTCAATCAGGAAGGCGCTGCTGCTGGCTGAGCTAGTCCACCCCACCGGGAACCCAGGAGACTGAGGATGAGGATGGGGGCTGGGCAGGGGCACACCTGGTTGAGTGCACCTGTTACCATGTACAAGGATGGGGGTTCAAGCCCCTGGCCCCCACCCCTGTAGGGGGGGAGCTTCACGAATGGTGACGCAGGGCTGCAGGTGTCTCCTTCTCCCTCCCTTGGTTTCCCACCGCCCTCTCAATTGCCATCTCTATCTAACAGATGATAAAATATTGAAAGAGAGACAAAGAGGAAGGAGGGAAGGAAGGAAAGAAGGAAGGAAGGAAGGAAGGAGGATGAGGGCAACCAGGAAGGCCAGGTCATGGCTCTACCCTGGAGGACTCAGGACCTAGAGAAAGATCCCAACCCCAACCATCACTTTAGGGGGTCTCTTGTCTGTTGTGGTGGGGGGGAAGCTAACAGGAGCTGCTCCCCAATTCCCTCCGTGGGGCTCCAGACTGATTCCTTCATGGAAGAACCACAAGAGAGAGCCCGTCATGTTTGAGGAGGAACATGAGAATTTATGGAGAAAAAATAAGGACAAAAAAGGAGGAGAAAGTACAAGTCATATAGTTATAAACCAGAGGAAGGAGAGAGGAGAAAGAGAAGAGAGAAGGAGACGAGAGAGAGAGAGAGGGAGACAGGAGAGAGAGAGACAGGAGAGAGAGAGAGAGAGAGAAGCGAGAAGGAGAGGAGAGAGGGAGACAGGAGAGAGAGAGAGAGAGAAGCGAGAAGGAGACGAGAGAGGGAGACAGGAGAGAGAGAGAGAGGGAGGGAGACACCGAGACCCCAAGCTTCCTGGCCTTCCCAGTCTCCTAGTCCCTTCTAGGAAGGGCAGGACCCTCAGGGAATGAGCTTCAGCCTTTGTCTCACATCTGCCTCCATCTGCATGCTGTGGCCTTTGCAGTCAGGGAGGGAGGTTGCTGGGGCAGGACATGCAGACACACTGGGCTTCTGGGCCTGCCTCTGGGCCCTTTTCCCAGCAAACTGCGGGGTGCAGCGGGAGGATGTTGCTTCCCCTAAACTGCCCTCCAATGTAGTCCTCTTATTCTCAGTCTGGCGATGTCTCAGCGCCATGCCCTGCCCTCAACAGCCTGCATCCCACCCATCCTTTGCTTCAGCTAAGGGCTTGCCACCCCCACTCTCAGCCCCTGTTCCTCACCTGCTTCCCCTCCCTTCTTCTTCTAGCGTTTGCCCTTCTTCCGTAGCCAGTCAACAGCGTCAGGTTGAGCCTGATGTAAAGTTTCGAGACCTCCTTTGAATCTGGAGAGGTGGCAGTCGTTGACTATGTGGGTCATATTCTGTCTGGAGCCGCAGGGGCAGTTCGGGTCGTCTCTGGCTCCCCAGCGATGGAACATAGCGGCGCACCGGCCATGGCCTGTTCAATAGCAATTGAGGAGGGCCCAATCATAACGCGCTAGGTCAAAGCCGGGTTGACGCTTGCAGGGGTCTGTGATGAGGTGTTTGTTCTTGACCTCAGCTGACTGCCAACTCTGTTTCCAAGAGTCTGGAACAGAGAAGTTCAGTGTAGGCGTAGGGGACCAGATTGGGTGACGAGACGTCAAGCGTTGGACAGGGTGGGCGAAGATATCCGCGTATATTGGCAGGTCCGGTCGAGCGTAGACGTGGGAAATGAACTTAGATGATGCCGCATCCCGACGAATATCTGGTGGGGCGATGTTGCTAAGAACTGGCAGCCATGGAACCGGGGTGGAACGGATGGTTCCAGAAATTATCCCCATGGAGGAATATAATTTGGAATCGACCAAGTGGACATGGGGGCTACAGAACCATACTGGGGCACAGTATTCTGCAGTGGAATAGCATAATGCCAGAGATGATGATCGTAGTGTGGAAGCGCTCGTGCCCCATGAGGAGCTGGCCAGTCTTGCAATGATGTTATTCCTCACGCCCACCTTTGCTGCAGTTTTGATGAGATGTTCGTGAAATGACAGAGTGCGATCGAGAGTAACGCCAAGATAGACTGGCTGGGCTTCATGCCGGATTCTCATATCGCCAAGCTGCACATTAAGCTCACACGAGGCCGAGGCATGGTGTAGATGGAAAACAGATGATACCATTTTTGCAGTGCTAGGGATTAGTCGCCATTTTTTACAGTAATCAGATATCAGAGACATGTCTTTCGTGAGTGTTTCCTCGAGGATGTCGAACTTTGATGCCTGAGTTGCACAGCAGATGTCATCGGCGTAGATGAACTTCCTTGAAGAAGTTTCTGGGAGGTCATTGATGTAAATATTAAATAGCGTAGGAGCCAGAACAGAGCCCTGGGGGAGGCCACTTGAGACAAGTCTCCATCTGCTAGACTTGTCACCCAGATGCACCCGGAATCTTGTTTCCCCTCCCCATTCCAGTACATCCAGGCTGCTGGAGCCCCCACCTCCCACAGGGTAGGGGTCCAGTGCTCAAGGAGTCTCCTCTCCCTGCAGACGTAGAGTCTGTCCAGGAAGGAGCCAGAGCAGGAAGTTAAGTGTATAACGTTTGGGTCCAGTTGTCCAACTCAGTCTCTCAGTTTCATGAGGCTGGTGCTTATACCTCTGGCAGCCTGTGACACAGATCAGGCCAGCCATGCCTCTCAGTAACTTAAAAAAAAAAAAAATTCAGGGGGAGTTGGGCGGTAGCGCAGTGGGTTAAGCACATGTGGCACAAAGCAGAAGGACTGGCATAAGGATCCCGGTTTGAGCCCCCGGCTCCCCACCTGCAGGGGAGTCGCTTCACAGGCGGTGAAGCAGGTCTGCAGGTGTCTGTCTTTCTTTCCCTCTCTCTGTCTTCCCCTCCTCTCTCCATTTCTCTCTGTCCTATCCAACAATGACATCAATAACAACAACAACTACAACAATGAATTCTCAAGATCCCTGAGGGCTATTTGTTATTTACATTAAATCCTCTTTGTAAAGTATTATGCTGGCACTTGAGGCATAAGGAAGGAGTCCCAAGTCATCACTGAAGGCTATTAATGGGGCCAGGCAGCAGCACATCTGGTTAAGCACACATTACCATGAGCAAGGACCTGAGTTCAAGGCCCTGGTCCCCACCTGCAGGGGACAAGCTTCATGAATGGTGAAGCAGGCCTGGAGGTCTCTCTCTCTCTCTCTCTCTCTCTCTCTCTCTATCTCTATCTCTCTCACACACACACTTCCCCTTCTCAATTTCTATCAAATTAAAAAAGACAAAAAAAGGGCTACCAGGATTAGTAGATTCATTATACTGGCACCAAACCCCTGTTGCAAAAATATAAAATAAATTAATGTAAAGGCTATTAATGATGGGGTCAGGGAGATGACTGTCAGCACAACAATTAATGCAGAGACTTTAAACCCTCTAAGGTCCAAGGTTCAATCCCTGGCATGACCAGAAGCCAGAGCTGAGGAAAAATGCAATTAATGAGGGTGTTAAAAAAAAAACAAAAACTGTTCATCTGAGAACACAATCCTTGTTCAGCATTTAGCTGGCCTTTTTTAAATTTGAAATTCAAACTAAAAAGTGTTGTTATGGGACCAGGCAGTAGCACACCTGGTTGAGCACAAATATTACAATGTGCAAGGATCCGGGTTCAAGCCCCCAGTCCCCAGGGGAGAAGTTTTGCAAATGATGAAGCAGGGCTGCAGCTGTCTCTGTCTCTCTCCCTCTCTATCTCCTCCTCCCCTCTCAATTTCTCTCCAATAATCAATCAATAAAGATATGTCTCTATCCGATAATCAATCAATAAAGATATTTTAGCAAGTGTTGTTATTAGTGATGTATGCCTGCCTTTCACCGCTTCGTTTATTTCTGTCAACCTCAAACTCCACTGGGAAGCAGTGTGTTCAGAGAGCCCCCTGTTGGATGAGTGTCTTCTGGAGATGCTCTTAAGACTTGCTCAGACTCAGTTTTCTTCATCTGTGAAATAGGGGAGCTAACAGACTTGCCCCTGAGCTGCAGTTTTACTCCATTCACTCAGCTCCACAGGCAGAACAGCGCTTCTGACTCCCTGAGGCAGCGACACCACCTTGTGGTTAAAGAGAGTAACTGTAGCCTCTTCGGGGCCTCCAGAGGGGGAAATGATGGCAATGATGGCCATCAATGGGAGAGGGAATTCAGAAAGGAGTGGTGGGGTCAGAGGCCCAGCAGTGAGGCACCGGGTTCAGCATACAGGCTGAAATGCATAAGGACCCGGGTTCAAGCCCCTGGCCCACACCTGCAGGGAGAAAACAGTGAAGCAGGACTGCAAGCATTTCTTTCTCCCTTTCTGCCTCCCCCTTCCTTCTCAATTTCTCTCTGTCCTATTCAATAAAAAAAAAAAAAAAAAGGAAAAATGGCCTCCAGGTATGGTAGAGTCATCATGCAGGCATCCAGTCCCCCAGTGATAACTCTGCTGGTAATTAAATGGATAAATCAATACGTAGGGACCAGTGCAGAAGGCGGCATGTCTGAGAATGCTCCTTAGCCTTGATGAAGGTTAGATGGGGTGGGGTCAGGGGCTGGCAGAACAGCTCCCCTGCACAGCATACCTGCCTTGTCATCTCCTTGACTCAGGTTGGAGTCTGACCCACCCCCCACCCCGCTGCATTTCCAGGAAGCTTTCGTGATAGGCTCCCTGCCCCCATCGCTAGAAAAACGAGTCAGCCTGCAGCAGCGAACTCCCCAGAAGTAACAAGTGGTGGGACCTAAAAATGACTGTTGGGCAACAAGTCAGAAACAACGTCATCGTGAGGCATATGCTGCAGGTGCAGACCACTCTGCGATCATCTGTGTCTGTCCATGCCACCTGATAGACTGTCAGTAACGTGTCTGTGTTTTTAACTCCATGTCCCAGCACCCAGCACCCAGCACACTGGAACCAAGTGGGCCCTCAAATGGATGGATGGATGGATGGATGGATGGATGGATGGATCATTGCATACATGCATGGATGGATATATGGATCATTGCATGCATGCATGGATGGATGGATCGTTGCATGCATGCATGGATGGATCATTGCATGCATGGATGGATGGATGGATCATTGCATGCGTGCATGGATGGATGGATGGATCATTGCATGCATGCCTGGATGGATGGATGGATGGATGGATGGATGGATGGATGGATGGATGGATAGATGGATGGATGGATCACTGCATGCATGGATGGATGGATGGATAGATGGATGGATGGATGGCTGAGTGAATGGATGGATGGATGGATGGATGGATGGATGGATGGATCACTGCATGCATGGATGGATGGATGGATGACTGAGTGAATGGATGGATGGATGGATGGATGGATGGATGGATCACTGCATGCATGGATGGATGGATGGATGGCTGAGTGGATGGATGGATGGATGGATGGATAGATGGATGGATGGATCACTGCATGCATGCATGGATGGATGGAATGGGTGGGCTATAGCTGGTGGATGGTGGGTGGGTGGGTGGATGGATGGATGGATGGATGATCAATGGATCAACGGATGTGTAGGAGATCGATGGGTGGGTGGGTGGCAGACCAATGGGAAGTAGATAAATGGATGGGTGGTGGGTAGATGGGTAGATGAGTGGATGGTGGGGCTGAGAAATTCTGTATTTCCTGCTTCCCCTTTGTTCTTTGTGGCTGGGTCAAGTTTAGAGTAATTCCCAGAACAAATCACTGTATTACCCCAGAGAGGTCCCCCACTAAAAATAAAGCCTTCAGAGGCAGCTGAAGCCCTGAGGGGAGAGAACCCTCATCAGATGCCCCTGGGAGCTGACAGAGAAGCGTCTTCTCCCTGGCTGTCATCCTAACTGACAGGAGACACATTCAAGCAACTAAGCTTGGGAGACGGTGTGGAATCTTCAGTATGTGTGAAGCCTCTTCTCACCAGGGGCTCGGCCAGTGGTTCTCTTGATCAGCACTTCCTCCACAACCTTCCATGCAGAGGGCTGCAGATCAGGCCTACCCCCTCCCCCACCAGCAGAGATCCCCATGGGGACTAATCTCAGAAGGCGCTGGTGATCTGCAGGGCACTCAGCTGGGCAGTGAGTCCCAATACCCAGCCACGGCTACTTGCCCTGAGAAGTAATGTTTGGCTGTTACCTACTCAGTCTTGTGCAGACCATTCTCCTCACCACCAGCCCCGGGGAGACTGGAGACAGCAAGTTTCTTAAAAATAAAACCCACTCTGATGACCTCAGCGGGTCACGTCTCAAGAACGGTTAGTCATGCGGCCCCCGGGCTGCAGTCTGTCTGGCCACAAGAGCTTCCTGTGTTCTGCAGGGTCATTAACAGCTGCGAATCAATACAGGAGGTCAGGTTCTTCACAGCAACAGCACTGGGGGCTCCGGGGTGCCCTGGGGGGCTCCAAGGGGGCAGTGCAGTCTGTCGAGGGTGTGTTGTCCCCTCACAAAGGGGTCCGCAAAGCAGATAAGTACATTAGTCTGTGTTTCTGGTCTCTTTTCATCTCTGTCTCCCCTCCCTCTGTTTCTGTGTCTCGGTCTCTTTCATGCACATATTCTGGCCTTTTTTTTTTTTTTTGCTTCTATAAATAACATTGGCAAGCATATACAGTGATAATAATGTCTGAGACAGTTAGCCAAGGAGGTGGGGGGGGGGGAGTCTCTGTGAGGAAGAAACAAAAGACCGACATCGGGACAAAAGTTCAAGGGAGAATCTTAAGCTATCATTATGATGTAGCAGTGATAGGGATATAATTACCTGTTTGCCTGGCCAAAAAAAAAATTTTTTTTTCTTTTTTTTTAAAAAAAAAATTTTTTTTTTAAGAATAAATGCTCGCTTTCAAATGGAGGAAGCAGCCCACGTATTTACATTTGATCTATAGGAATCATTTAAATGAAATAATTCTCAAGAAATATGTAAATATTTTCATTCATAAAAATATATATATATATTTTTTTTATGTAACTTCTTACTGAGGCTCCACTGCCTTCCAGAACTCTTTGTTGCTTTAGGGATATATTAATCACATTACAACAAAGTGTAATGTAAATTGGATTCCCCCAAATTACATCACTACCAGGCCTATGGCTAGGGCTTGACAGCCATTTTGTTGTTGTTGTTGTTGCTTGTTTTGGCTAGAGACAAGTTGAAAGGAAAGGGGAAGGTACAGATGATGAGAGAGAGAGAGAGAGAAAGAGAGAGAGAGAGATTGGTAGCACTGCTTCACTAATCGTGAAGGTTCTCCTCAGTCATTCTGTAGGTGTGGACCAGAGACTTGAACCAGGGTCCTTTTGCATGGTAATGTGTGTGTGCTCTACTGAGTGCACCACTGCCCAGCCCCATCCAAAATTCTATTTTTACTAAATTGTTTTTATTTGACAGGATAGAGGAAAACTGAGAGGTGGGGAAGATAGGGAGTGAGAAAGATCCCTGTAGCACTGCTTCATGGCTCTGCAGGTGGCAATAAGTTGGTTATACATTGTTACGAAAGAGAGAAAGAAAGAAAGGAAGGAAGGAAGGAAGGAAGGAAGGAAGGAAGGAAGGAAGGAAGGAGGAAAGAAGGAAAGACAACATAGCAACAAAGGATCTATACTTCTAATAACCTAAGCAACTAGATGTACTGAAAACCATTACCACCATCTCACACAAATCATGCAGAAGGCCTTTGAAACAAGCTAGGATTCAAATACCAGAAATCCACAGATGCCAGAATGCAAAGTGAGGGCAGGGAAGCAGAGGGGAAGTGGCCCTGAGACTGCAGTGGCTGTGGTGACACTTGCCAACCTCACTCATCTCAGCTCTACAGATCTGGACTGTTACACAAAGACAAGTCAGTTGAATATGCACCCTCAGAAGGAATATAAAGCCAGATCACAGAGCACACATGCAGACCCTGCTGCCCCCCCCCCCCATGGATTCCTACAAGGCTGCACCCAGTGAGGACCTGAGAAGACTCCTGACCTTGAACCCTTCAAGGGCACTGATGGCACAGGGAAATTAGAAGTGGGGAGGGAGGCTGGTGGTACTTAGGTAACTCTGGGACACCAAGAAGGAAACCCTTCAAAGAGAAAACAAAACAAGCGAAGAGAAAGAATGAGGGAAAGCATTCTCTGGAAGAAAAATAGCTAAAGGAGGCAGTAGTAGTACATCTGGTTGAGTGAACGTGTCACAATGTGCAAGGACCCTGGTTTGAGGCCCTGGACCATATCTGCAAGGGGAAAGCTTTACAAGTGGTGAAGCAGTGCTGCAGGTATCTCTTAGTCTCTCTCTCTCTCTCTCTAACACCCCTTCCCTCTTGATTTCTGGCTGTGTATTTCCAACAAATAAATATAATGAAAAAAAAGAAATAATAACTGAGAATTTTCCAAAAGTGGTAAATTCATGGATCCTGAGCCTCAGAAAGCATACCAAACCATTTTTTTTAATTCGTGCACATACACATCAGTGACATTGAAGACTACTCCAGCTATTCTTTCTCCTCTGCCAAGCAGAAAGTCCTTAAAAGCAACAAGAGGAACTCAGATTTGGGTGATAGAAGACTTCTCAGGGGCTGAGAAGAGAGTGTCATGGCTCTGCAAAAGATTCTCATGCCTGAGGCTCTGAAGTCCCCAGTTTAATCCCCAGCATCAGCTAGAGCTGAGCTGTGCTCTGGTGTCTATAGACAATATAATGAGATCTCCAAGTGTCCTGAGATAATAACTGTCAATGTACAATTTTATAGCATGCTAAACTACCCTTCTCTGACAAGAACTACATAATGCCTTTGGAGGGGCTGGGAATTGACTTAGCAGGTAAAATAAGCACCTTACTGTGCTACATCTAGGCCCCAACTTCGATCCCTGAGATCTAAGGCAACACCCAGGGAGCTCCATGCATGGTGGGGCTTTGGTGTCTTTCTCTCTCTCCCCTCACTCTCTGTCTCTCTAAAAATAACATGGAATAAAAACACAGGTAGAAGACCCCAGACTCAATCCCCAACATTGTATAAAAAATGAGGAGGGACTGGGTGGTGGTGTGCACCCAATTGAGCACAGATGCTACCATCCACAGAACCTGGGTTCAAGCCCCCAGTCCCAACTTATGATGCATGGAGGGGGGAGATTCATGAGCAGTGAAGTAGTGTTGCAAGTGTCTTTCTTTTTCTCTCCCTCAATCACCTTTCCCTCTCCCATTTTTTCTCTGTTGTATCAAATAAAAGAAATAGTTTTTAAAAGGTAATAAAATAAAAACTTTCTCTACTCCTTAGAGTTATATCTGAATAAAGATGAATAGCTTAATAAGGTCTACTAGTTGAGTAAATAGATCAGGAAGAAAGTTAATCCCAGAGGGAAAGGCTAACATGTAAAAAAGATCTATAAATAAGTACAACCAGACAGAAGCTTAGACAGAAATATAGTAACGTAAGGCATCTCGATGGTGTCTGAGGCCCACAAGGACAGGTGTTCCCCTTGAAGATGCTACAAGATGTGCAAAAGTGCCCCCACCCCACCCCACCCCCACATCAAAATGCTAGTGCAAAAAATCTTTTCCTGGAGTCGAGAGACAGCTTGCCCAATAGAGCATGTCTGAGACCCTGAAGTCCATCCCAGACACCCCATATGAGCACCACAGATGACACTGGAGGGGCATGGATGGAGGAGCTGTAGTGCCTGTGTGAGACCCCAGCAATGCATTAAACACAAAGCAGGGCTGGAGAGAAAGCATAATGGTTCTGCAAAAGCCTTTCAAGCTTGAGGCTCTGAGGTCCCACGTTCAGTCCCCAGTACCACCGTAAGACAGAACTGAGCAGTGCCCTGGTCTCTTTCTTTCTCTTGGTATCTTTCTCTCTGTATCTACTCTTTCTCATTAAAATAAACTAAATAAAATATTTTTTAAAAAAAACAGACAGCATTTTGCCAGGACTTTACAAAGTTCTTTCTGGTGGGCACACCCGAGCTCCTTCAGCCCCAGGGCACTCTCCCCTCTGGGTGAACTCAATCAGCAACCCTAATGCCCCTCAAGTCTACAGAACAGTTAACGTTTCCAGATAATTCTTCAAACCCAATGCCAACTTCCTACTCAACTGACTATAAGTCCAGATAAATCAGCCTGATGGCTCCTAGGAGCAAACATATTAGATAGACGGTCATTTTATCTTAACTACAAAGTTGCCTTTACCTTATGAATACATTACCCATTAAAAAAAGAAAAAGGCCACAATCCACTTTTACTTCTTTTTTCTCATTGGTGTGAATTCCATGGATAGAATTGTCCCTGACTAGGAACTGGAAATCAATCTTCAGGCATTATGTTATGGAAAAGAGCAATGTCTTTATTTTACTACCAAAGTCAGAGATAATAATTAGGTTGAGGGCAGATCTAACCTCCATTAAGTTTTTTTTTTTTTTTAATCTCCAGAGTTATCACTGGGACTCAGTGCCTGCACTATGAATCCACTTCTCCTAGAGGCCACTTTTTCTACTGTTGTTCTTATTGTTGGATAGGACAGAAACTGATGGGGGGGGGGAGATAGATACCTGCTGACCTGCTTCACTGCTTGTGAAGTGACTTCCCCCTGCAGGTTCCAACTGGGATCTTTGTGCCTGTCCTTACGCTTCAAATGTGTGCTTAACTTGGTGCACTACCACCCAGCCCCTGGTAGCATGAAGATTCTTTTTTTTTTTTTTTTGCCTCTAGGGTTATTGCTGGAGTTTAGTGCCTGCACTACCAATCCACTGCTCCTGGAGGCTATTTTTTTCCATTTTGTTGCCCTTGTTGTTTTATCATTGTTGTTATTGCTGTCACTGTTGTTGGATAGGACAGAGAGAAATGGAGAGAGAAGGGAAAGACAGAGAGGGGGAGAGATAGACATCTGCAGAACTGCTTCACCATTTGTGGAGCGACCCGCCCCCCCTGAGGTGGGGAACTGGGGATCGAACTGGGATCCTTCCGCCGGTCCTTGCGCTTTGCGTCACATGCGCTTAACCCGCTACGCTACCACCCAGCCTCAGCCTGAAGATTCTAACGCAGACCTTGTTAATCGGACATCCTGCACCTCTGTGAACTGAGTTCATGCATTCTTCCTGCAACAAACAGGAAGAAAAACAGACGCTCAGGAGCTGAGGACCTGGCTTTATCCCTACACTACATTCAGTGCCAGAGATTTCATGAGACAAAGGACACTGGTATTTAAGCGTCATCATAAAAATAGGCTCGATATGAATCTTAGAGAACTAAAAAAAAAAAAAAAAGGTTGTCTTTGAGAGACATTCCACAGACTCGCTTGATTATTGATTGGCCACCAGTCCAGTTAACATTCTGGGATTTCTCTGTGGGCTTTGCTGATCGCTTGGCCCATGAGGCTCCAAGGGAGACCGTGTTACCAACAGCAAACGTCCTGTAGACGCTGCATGAAGGATTCCTAATCTGGGGGGAAGAATAACAGTAAGCATGAGCTCACGAGGGTGATTAAACCATCAAGTTTGCTCATGTGCATCGCTAGATTATTGGCAGGCGGGGCGGCAGGGAGAACTGGATACCGAACTGAAGAAAGAAGCAGGGTGGGGGGCAGTTTACAAAAGCTGTACATAGCAGCTGTGATGGCCAGTTTGGAACTCTGCCTTTAAAAAAAAATACCTTATTTATTTATTTATTTATTTATTTATATGGAGACAGAGAACAATTGAGAGAGAGGAGAGATAGAGGGGACAGAGAGACACCTGAGCATTTCCTTACTGCTCCTGCTGCAGGTGGGGACTGGGAGCTTGAACCCGGGCCCTTGTGAGTGGTAACACATGCGCTCTACCAGATGCGCCACAGCCTGGCCCCAGAGCTTTATCGTATAATTAGATTTCTACCCAGAGACTATTTATTATGTGGGTAGAAGACACTGTGTATCAGAACATACACGGTGCAGTCAGTGTACCGTACAGTCGCTTGCAGCCATGCCAATATCTAAAAAGAAACATAATCATCTTAAGTTCTTAAAGGGAGAAAACACACACACACACACACACACACACACACACACACACCACTCAAAAATAAAAGGGAAGAGCTGAGTAGGCTCTCCGATCTCATTGTTTTCACACCCTGTATTTTCTTTCTGTGGCCTCTTAAAGTCTTCTTGCCTCTCTGTTCTGCTATTTTCACACTCTTAGTCATCCCTCCAGGCCAGAGCAGGAAAAGCTCTGTGAAATTCTCCACCTTGCATATAATGTTCTAGTTTGGGGGAGGGAGCCACAGCTTATGCACACGGTTTATAATGCATGAGATTTCAGTGTGATACTGCATGGGGGGCTGTTCTCTGGAGGGCAGTTCTATCCTCACCTTCTATCTACCTGGGGGGGAAAAATGGTGAAAAAATCAGAGGTCTGGGAGAGGGGAATCCTACCTACATCAAGTGCAAGGGGCTAGCAACACACACATACACACACACACACAATCTTGGGTTTTTGCCACTGTTTTTATCTGTCTGTTTTCATTACTAGATTGTGAGAATAAACCAATTTACTTTAGGGCCAGGCAGTAGCTCACCAGGTTAAGCGCACATGGTGTGAAATGCAAGGACCGACATAAAGATCCCAGTTCAAGTCCCCGGCTCCCCACCTGCAGGGGGGTCACCTCACAGGCGGTGAAGCAGGTCTGCAGGTATCTCTCTTTCTCTCCCCCTCTCTGTCTTCCCCTCCTCTCTCCATTTCTCTCTGCCCTATCCAACAACAATGACAATAATAACAATAATAACAACCACAAGGACAACAAAAATGGGGGGAAAATGGCCTCCAGGAGCAGTAGATTCGTAGTGCAGGAACCGAGCCCCAACAATAACCCTGGAGGCAAGAAAACAAACAGCAAAACCAACTTACTTTTTCATTTTCTATTTGCCCATCCCCTTCTTAGAACAACATCTGACACAGAGTAGGTTCCTGGTCACGTGTGTTTATTGAATGAATAAATGAATGAATGAATGAATGAGTGAATGATGAATGTCAGTCACCACTGGCAGTGCCCTCTCCATGGTTCTGAATTTACAGATGAACTTTATTCAGTAACAATGGAACTCCATCAGGACCCGGAAAGAGAGGAGGGAGAAAGGGTGTAACATTTGGATGTAGTAATAGGTGTATGTGTGACTTAGAAAGGAAGAGAAAATGAGATCACAGGGGGAAAAGTAGGCAAATATCTACAAGTAGAGACAAATAGGTGTAGAAATACTAATTAACACATATCTATACCCTTCAGAGAACTGCTGTAGCTTACAATGGAGGCATTGGGGATCCAGAACTCTGGTGGTGGGGACGGTATGGAGTTGTACCCCTGTTGTCTTATAATTTTGTAAATCAATATTAAATCACTCATTAAAAAAACAAGAAACAACTAATTCAACAGCAACAGGCAGCTCAAACTCCCGGCCCTCTATCAGCAGTCTGGGTCCTGGCAGAAATGCAGATTATGGAATGTAAGGGCAGTTTTTTGGAACTTACCGAGTGCTACCTTGCCAGGGACATTGATGGGGGGAAACTCGCTTCTCAGGGTTGGCGACCTCTGGGTGTAGGCTAGTCTGTCTCCACTCTGGGTCACTCACTAATCTGCAGGAAGCTCCCCAAGCCCTGATCATTACTGCCTAATTAGCATATCATTAATTTCTTTGGAGAGCAGGGGTCACAGAGACCATCAGTGTGGCAAGAAAATTCTCCAAATGAAAGGAACTGACTGAAATTCCTGAGCAGACGTGAGACACTTTATCCTGACAAAACAGTACAGTGATAACAGAACAAAAAAAAAAATGCATCCTTGAGTATGAAATGGCATTTCGTGGAGTTGGAGAGAGAGAGAATGCTAGAAATTCCAGGTAAGGACTCCAGTTAAATAGATAAATGTCAGGCGGGGGCATAATGGTTATGCAAAGAGACTCTCAGTCCCCTGCACCACTATAAGCCAGAGCTGAGCAGTGCTCTGGTGTTTCTATCTCTCTCTCTTTCTGCATCTCTCTGAAAAATAAAATAAATACAATATTTAGAAAAAATAGATAAATGTCTATTGAGGGTACCTCCAAAGTTGAGAGAGAGGAGAGCAGAGATCTCTATAGTGACTCTGTGGAGTAGACCTTATTTTCTTACTCCAGTCCTTTCGCTTAGCGCCATATGCACTTAACCTGCTGCACTACTGCAGACTTTCTTTTCCTTTCCCTTTCTTTCTTTCTTTCTTTCTTTCTTTCTTTCTTTCTTTCTTTCTTTCTTTTCTTTCTTTCCTTCTTCCCTTTTCTTTTCTTTTTCTTTTCCTTTTTCTTTCTTTTTTACCAGAACACTGTTCAGCTCTGGCTTATGGTGGTGCAAGGAATTGGACCTGGGACTCTGAAGCCCCAGGCATGAGAGTTCTCTTTGCATAACCATTCTGCTATCTACCCAATGCCCTGGAGTAGACCCCTTTCTTTGACAAGGTTCCACATCGACATTGTCAGTCCAACTTGGGTTTTTTTTGTTAATGGTTTGAAAACATCAAAGCAACAATGGATGTAACTACATCAAAACCACGGAGGATTTAGGAGTTTTTGGTGTGTGTGTGTGTGTGTGTGTGTGTGTGTGTGTGTGTGTGTGTGTACGTATGCACCCAGCCACTCAACAGTTTAACTTTCCATTGGAGAAAATGCCAAGCTTCCATCAGGGTCAGAGCAATAGTCCATCTGGGAGGACACCTGCCTTGTCACATCACATGCGAGTCCCCCCCCACTACAGGGAGCGCTACAACCCTTGGGAAATCCTCAGTGCTGTGGGGCCCCTTCTTTCTGTCTCTCCCTGCCGTCTCTCTGTCCGTGAGAAAGGTTGATCTGCACCAGTGAAATTGTGCATGATTTTTGTCATCAGCAATGATGACAAACAAAAAAAAATACCAAGCAGGGGACCAGGCAGTGGCACACTTGATTAAGCATTCACATTACAGTGTACAAGGACCCAGGTTCGAGCCTCTGGTTCCCATCTGCAGGGGGAGAGCTTCATGAGTGGTGAATTCAGCAAGGCTGCAGGTGTCTCTGTCTCTCTCCCTCTCTATTTCTCCTCCCTTATGAATTTCTCTCTGCCTCTATCCAGTGATAAACCAACAAACATTTAACAAATGCCAAGCATTCTAGTAGAGTGCACGTGTTACCTTGCACAAAGGGACAGGCTCAAGTCCCCATCTCCACCAGTCGGGGGTTGGCTTCACATGTGATAGAGCAGTGCTGCAGGTGTCTCTCTTTTTCTTCCCCTTTCTATCTCTCTGTCTTTCACCCTTTACCAAAAAAAAAAGTTTTATTTTATTTATTTTATTTATTATTGGATAGAGACAGAGAGAAATTGAGAGGGGAGGGAGAGAGATAGAGAGGGAGAGAGACAAAAAGACACCTGCAGCCTTGATTCACCACTTGTGAAGCCTCCTCTCTGCAGGTGGGGCCAGGGGCTTGAACCTGGCTCCTTGCACATGGTGATGTGTGCGCTTAACCAGGTGTGCCACCACCCGACCCCTAAAAATAAGGTTGTTTTTTTTTCTCTGCCTCTTCAAATATCAAACACTTACAGGAACAGAAAGAATCATGTGATCAGCACACACTCAGCACCTAAATTTGACAATGATCCAATTCATGAGCGATTTTATTTCTTTTTTTAAAAATATTTATTTATTATTTATTCCCTTCTGTTTCCCTTGTTGTTTTATTGTTGTAGTTATTATTGATGTCGTTGTTGTTGGATAGGACAGAGAGAAATGGAGAGAGAAGGGGAAGACAGAGAGGGGGAGAGAAAGACAGACACCTGCAGACCTGCTTCACCACCTGTGAAGCGACTCCCCTGCAGGTGGGGAGCCGGGGGCTTGAACTGGGATCCTTACGCTGGTCCTTTGCACCACGTATGCTTAACCCACTGCGCTGCCACCCGACTCCCGATTTTATTTCTTTTAAAGTCCCAACCATTGCATACTAGGTTACACTATACTCTATTTTACTATGGAAAGTGTCAAACATACCCTCGTTGAGACAAGCAGTACAGAAAGCCCCCACAGAGTGGCCTCTCAGCCTTATAGTGACCGCACAAGGCCAGTGTCCTGGTGTCTTTGTCCCTCCAGCTCCAGCTGTCCCTGTGTTATTGGCCAACTCTCCTCAGGCATCCAGCCATCATCTGTTGGTCTGCTTCTAAATTCTGCTTCTAAAACCCCTTCTGTTTCATTGGTTTAATCCCCCCTGTTTAACACTCTATTCTATTTACATAACCACTGTTAACGAAGCACCGCCCTGCCTCCAGGGCATTGGTTTAATCCTCACTGTTTTGCTCGCTTTTTCCTTCTCCCCACCCCCTATCCTACATACATCCTTTTCAGACCTGACACTTCCACCTCAGGATATAGAAGGACAAGATTGTGATTAGAGTTAGCTTAGATTGCACTGTGTTCCACATGAATAAAGACTGAACTGCGTACCACTCAGCCATGAGTCCCTGGTCATTTCTCTCTCCCGCCTGCGAAGCTAGCCCGACAATCATCTCCTCTGCAAAGACTCTGCTGTCGCAAGAGGTAAGGACTTTATTCTTTAAACACAGCCACCAGACCATGCTCACACCCCCAAGAAAACTGACACTTCCCAAATATCGCTAGGTACCCAGTTTGTTCTGACTTCCATTGGTGTTGTCAGTGACCAAAAAAATTAATCAATTAATTAAAATGCATTTTAAAGAGTTTGTTTGAGTCAGGATCCAATAAAGTCTCACACATCGCTGTTTGTTGTTATTTGTGTCTCTTGAGTTTCTTTTTCTTATTTCTTTAATCTGCAGGCTCCCCATCCCACTCCACCCCCACCCCTCTCTCATTTTTCCCTTATCGCTTCTTTGCTGAAGAAACCAGGTCACTTGTCTGTATAGCTTTTCACCGTCAAGTATTTACAACACTATTTTAAAATAACAAACCACTGGAACCAGTTAGCTAGCCTGTTGGTAACTGGCCCTGAGCGTCCAGCTGACCCCTCGGAAGCGCCTGGCTTGAAATAATCAGAAAAATGACCCGTCTCCTGTCCTGTTTTGACATAAAGGCTCTTCTCCCTTATTGTCTGGAGGATCAAGAAGACATGACAGTTCACACTGAGGGCAAACCCTGCTAGGGCAGGGTTAAAAGGGGTGAAAGGTGTGAGAAACAGCCCAGTTGGTTGTAGCCTTTTCATTGATGTCTATCAATCGAGTCCGACTGCAGACCCCGGACTTTTACATGTCTTCGTGACTACAACCATGCCTTGTTTTTCTTCCAAATTAGCTTAGGCTTCCCAGCCCCCTCCTCACACTTCCTTTCCCATTATAGCCACATTGTCCCGGCCAAAATCCCCTTCCTCACACTTCCTTTCCCACTATAGTAGACCCCTGGCTCCCTCCTAATATCTGCTCCCATCCCCTTTTCCTGAACGTGGTTAGATTGTGAGCCAATTCACTCTTGCCAAAGGGGAAGAGGGCAGGTTGTTCCCATGTCCAGTAATGTATAAAAAGGCTCTGAAGATTGTCTTTGGTGTGCTTGCTGGCTTACACCCTTGCATATGTGTGTGTGTGTGTGTGTGTGTGAAACTTTTGCTTTGCTCATGACTCTCGGTGTCTTAATCCTTATTTTAAGGCATAGACAAAGTGTGTTTTGCACTGTTTGCCACAAAGGAAAGGTACGGTTGCTAGAACACTATGAGGGACAGAGAGAGTCTCAGGGACGCCCTCCAATCAGGAAGTGGTCTCCCACCAACAGGAAGTGGCCTCCCCATAAAAGATTGTGAATAGCATGGGCCCCTGGTGGCAAGGGAGTTCCTAGAGGCCACAGTCCCAGCACTGGATGCTCTGAGGAGTCACCTGACTCCACCGGCACCTGAGTTGGGACATTCATCAGAGCAGTTGAGGGAGCCTCTTGCTGTGTCTGGGTCCTGAAAAGGGGTGGGGTGTCATCCATAGCTACAGAGGTCCACACAGAGATAGCAGGGGCCACAGAATGAGTCCTAATAGGGTCACTTTCAAGTGTGAGAGGAGATGCTATTAATCATGATGCTGGACAGACTGGGCCTGTCTCTGGCAAACTGGATGGATCGGGGATGACTGTCTACCCAGGACAAGAGCTGACAGCAGAGAAACAGAGAAACTGGGCTTCTCTGAAACTTTTTTTTTCTAATATATTGTTTAAAATAGACATTTTTTCCCCCCTGCCAGGTCTTTACTGTGGCTTTGTACTTATGCAATTCCAACACTCTCAGCACTTTTTTTTTTGTCCTGTTTTTCTCCTTCTTCTCCTTCTCCTTCTCCTCCTTCTTCTTCTTCTTCTCCTTCTTCTTCTTCTTCTTCTTCTTCTTCTTCTTCTTCTTCTTCTTCTTCTTCTTCTTCTTCTTCTTCTTCTTCTTCTTCTTCTTTCCAGATAGAGCAGATAGAGGGTGAGCGATAGAGAGAGGGAAAGGAAATAGAAAGGAAAGCTAGAACAGCACCACTCCACGGGTCATAGGGCTTCCCTTCCCCATGGTGCTCCCAAGCCATGAGAGGGACTTGAACTTGGGTTCTTGTCCATGGTAAGGAGTCAACAGTTGTCCAGTCCCAATACAGACTTCAGATTTTAAAGCAGTTTTGTTTGTTTGTTTGTTTGTTTGTTTTAACCCGAGCACTGTTCAGCTCTGGCTTATGGTGGTGCGGGGGATTGAACCTGGGACTTTGTAGCCTCAGGTATGAGAGTCTGTTTGCATAACCATTATGCTATCTACCCTCCGCTAAAGCAGTTTTAAGTTCTCAGCAAAACAGAGTAGAAAGCATAGTAAGCTCCATGGCCCCCACCCTTGCATAGCCTCCCCCACTTGCCACACCGCCCCCCTACCCCAGAATGGGACATTGGGCAACTTATCTGTGCTGACACACCATTCTCACACAAGTTTATCCTTTTAGAATAGTCTCCCTGTTTTCTAAATCCTCTGTCCACTTCCTCATCATCTTTCCCTCTCCTGGAATCTGTATAACCCCTGATCTTTGCCACCATGGTTTGCTTGCTCCAGGATGTCATGTCATTGGAATCCAACCTCAGGAAACCTTTCAGATGAGCTCCAGTAGCTCAGTGATAGGCAAGTGTCAACTCGGCTTTGACCTAGCACGTTATGATTGGGCCCTCCTCAATCGCTATCGAACAGGCCATGGCCGGTGCGCCGCTATGTTCCATCGCTGGGGAGCCAGAGACGACCCGAACTGCCCCTGCGGCTCCAGACAGACTATGACCCACATAGTCAACGACTGCCACCTCTCCAGATTCAAAGGAGGTCTCGAAACTTTACATCAGGCTCAACCTGACGCTGTTGACTGGCTACGGAAGAAGGGCAAACGCTAGAAGAAGAAGTGATAGGCACATAAGTTTCCTCCGTGTCTTGTCATGGCTTGAAAGTTCATTTGTTACTTTAATTATTCTGTTGCTCTCCCCAGGGTTTCATTGCTCCGAGCTGATTTTTCCAGACTGAGAGATAAAGATAGAGAGAAAGAGATAAAGACAGACATCATAGCAGCAAAATTTCTCCCAGTGTGATGGGGCCTGGGCTCGAACCTGAGTCATGCACAAAGGAGGTGTACCACCTGAGTCAGCTATCACGCCAGCCCAGTTCATTTCCTTTCATTTCTGAGTAACAGCCCACTGTATGGATGTAGCACCATTTATTAATCCATCCAGTCACTGAAAGACACCCTGAGAGCCTCCAAGTCTTGGAAATTCTGGATAAGATCATCCTACATGAGTGTGCCCATTTTTTGTGTGGATTTGAGATTTGGACACAAAGGAAAATACCCAGAACTCAATCAGTTTTTTAAATTTGAAACAATTTCGGATTTTAAATCAGAAGTGCTTTAGAGTTTCAAGAAGTATTCCATTGAAACTGGAAAATCTTCAAAGGTGTCCTGTCGTCAGCATCTGTCATCACCGTATGCACTGACTACGGCTAAACAGCCAAGGCTGGTGCTCACCTGCCAGTTACGCTCCCAATTTCTTGCTTTTCACATTTCCAGTTCCAGGAACCCACAAACGGCACTTCCGGTTCCAGAAACCCCCATACTAACCTGGTATCCTTGGTCACTTCCGGTTCCGGGAGCCGACATTCTATCTTGGCGTCCATCTCTCTAGGTTCCCCCAGTCTATGATGGTTTCTCAGTCCTTTGTTTCTTAAGGTATGGAGGGCTCTGTTGGGTACTGGTTGGGCATTTTATAGTGTCCCTTTATGGGACCTTCCCCCCCCCCTTTTTTTTCCTCATGACTAGACTGGAATTATGGGTTGGGGGAGGGACCACTTGTTTTTTCCAGATCATCACAGCAAAGGGGCGTATGGCATCAAGACGACACTGGTGAACCTTCCTCGGGTTAATATACAACTTGCCGGACGTCTCCCCTTTGGGTCACCTTGTGTTTTTGTTTTGTTTTTGATGAGTCAGAGTCTCCTGCACTGAACCTCTTTTCCATTCAACCAGAGACAGACAGACAGATACCACAGCACCAGTTTCTCCTGGTGTCATGCGGTGCTGGGACTTTAACCTGGGCTGCAGACATGACAAAGCAAACACTCTAGCTGGTGAGCTATTTCTCTAGACTTAAGCAACATTAGCTCCCTCCTCTGGCCTTCGCACACACACTCCTTTACATACTCCAGTCTTTGGAAGCTGGAAGCAAGTTGCCAAGTCCAGCACATACACAAAAGAGAAGTAAGTAAATGCCACAGTCCAGATAATGGTAGATTTCAGCCTTGGAGCCATCATATCTGAAGCCAAACATTCCCAAGTCTTTTCAGTTACATGAATCAATGTGTTTGTTTTTTTTTTTAATCTTTTTAAAAAATCATTTATTTTTATATTGAAGAGACAGAGATATATGAGTATGGAAGGGGAAGAAGACAAAGAGAGAGCAAGAGACTCCTACAGCACTGCTTCACCACTCATAAAGTATCCCCCTGCGGGTGGGGACCAGAGCCTTGAACCTGGGTCTTGAACATTATAGCATGTGTGCTCTACCAGGTGTGCCACCACTCAGTCCCCTGTCAATGTGTTCTTCTACTGCTGGAACCCATCTGAGGTTACACTTCTCTCATACGGGTTCTATTTCTCTCCTCTATAAATGAAGAACTTTGAGTGGATGCCTTATACCAGGCCTCTCCTCATCCTTCCAACCGACCATCCATGTAGAAGTCAGCAGGATACTTTAAGTGACCTGAAATTCCTAGAACCACTACCGGGTCATGGTGTAGAGTGGTGTCCATCTGGGTGATGAACATCCTTGCAGCTCCTAGAGCGATAAATCGCCACTGCTTCGACCCCATCTCCCTCTTTGGGAGAATCCACTCTGTTGTCCCAATCCCCTGAGAGAAAGCAGCCTATTAGACCTGCTGTTCTACCACCACCAGAAGTATTTCTAGACCCCGTCTCCATTACAACGGGGGCATAGGAGCCCTTTGCCAACATCAGTGGCCCAGATAGGAGGTTAATGATCTTGCTGAGCCTGTTACATTCAATCTTGTTATTCCGTATATTTCAAAGTACTAAGGGGAGCCCTGAAATACTGGAAAGGTCAGTTCCTTGATCCATGAATTTACTCATTTAATCTGTCAATCAGTTCGTGACAACCCACTGAGTTGGTTACCTGTTAGGTTCTGAGTCAGGCTCAGAGGATACGATGGTAAGCGAGGGCATATCCATGTCCTTGGAGAGTTTAGTGTATAAGCACCATGAAGACATAAATGGAGAAAGCAACCAGGTAACTTCAGATAAAAGTACCACAAGGGGAAGCCAGGCGGTGGTGCAGCAGGTTAAGCACATGTGGCGCAAAGCACAAAGACTGGCATAAGAACCCCGGTTCGAGCCCCTGGCTCCCCACCTGCATGGGAGTCACTTCACAGGCAGTGGAGCAGGTCTGCCGGTGTCTATCTTTCTCTCCTCCTCTCTGTCTTCCCCTCCTCTCTCCATTTCTCTCTGTCCCATCCAACAACAACGACAGCAGCAACAACAACGATGATAAACAAGGGCAAGAAAAGGTGAAAAATAAAAATAAAAAGTACCACAAGGAACATAAAACAGAGACCTGGTACAAGAGGATCTGAAGGCAGGAGAGGCCAGGAGGAATTGGCACGGTGTCATACGGGAAGATGGCTCTAAAAGCCAAAAGGAGAAAAACACCCAGGAGAGAGCTCCCTAGGCAGAGGGGAGAACAGCGTAAGGTCTGGAAGGGGAGAAAGGGTTCCAGTGTTCCCGAAGGAAGAGTACAGGCAGCGGAATGATGGGGCGGGGAGAGATCAGATCCGACAAGTACACTGGGACCAGCGAGGAGGAACTCCGTAGCCATGGAGATGGGGAGTAGCGAAAAAAGGAAGCAATCAGTTTCTGATTTGTGTTTTTTAAAGACTGTCCTGGTGGCTGAGGAAAGGGATTATGGGGGGTGGGGGTGGGAAGACAGCTCCAGCCTGCCAAAAGTCAGGCAAGAGATGGAGGTGGTGACTAGATCCAAGACGTTGGCTGTAGGCTCAATGCTGGGGACAAGTTAGATTCCTTTCTGGACAACAGGACTTGCTGGTGAATTAGTAGTGAGGGGAGAATTCAAGCCACTTCTGGGTTTTGAGTTTGATGATGGCACCTGGATAGAACTGACTGGGAAGTGGTAGGTTCATTCCCTTTGGAGCCACGATGGCCAAGATGATTTTCAAGGCATCTATCTGTCGAGAGGGTGGGCTGGGGGAAAGGAGGCGGGTTTGAGAAAAGGAATATTTGAACTTGGAGTCTCAGAGAGCTACGGAGAAGGGACATATGATGGGCTTCTTCCACTGGGTTATATATCCAGCTGACCTATGTGCTCCTGAAACTAAGGTGACGCCAGGCAGCCCTGCAGTATGGTGCGTCTCCTGGAGCAGGGCAATTGCTTGAGTTTAGACGGCTGGTTCATGATGAACAATGATGAGTCAATGATGACCTGGATGTGTAGACTAGAGAAGAGTGGCAGACATGTGAAACACTGTGATGATAGTGATGAAAACTCTGAGGAGAGGAATGGGGATAGGAAAGGATGAGAGGTGGCCTGGGAAGTGGCACAGTGGATTAAGTGCTGAATCTAAGTTCTATCCACAGTATCGCCTAAGTCAGTGATTTTATGGTTCTCTGCCCCTCCTCCTCCTATCTCTCCTCCTCCTTCTATCTCTAAGAAAGGAGAGAGAGAGAGAGAGAGAGAGAGAGGGAGAGAGAGAGGTAGAGAGAGATTCTAAGGCTGCTCTTAAGAGGTTGGATGGAAGCTTAATTAGGTCAATGAATGAGAGTTGCTCTGTCCAAAATGGTGGACACTGGCAATTGGTTTCCATGGCTATGGAGTTCTTGGTTGGTCTGGATTGAGATGCACTCTAAGGGGCAAGGGTTGATAGCATAATGGGTATGCAAATAAACTCTCATGTTTCAGGCTCCAAAGTCCCAGGTTCAATCCCCTGCACCACCATGAGCCAGAGCTGAGCAGTGCAATGGTATTAGAAAAGAGAGAGAAATGGAGATTCACTCTAAGTATAAAATGCACACACTATGTCCAAAGATAGAGTGAAAAGCAAAATGTGGAAACTGCCATTCATGTTTTATACCGGTTAAAAACAAAATCTCTAATTTGAGAATAGTATCCTGGGTTCATTGAATTAAATAAAATTATAATTCACATTAATTTCAGGGTCCAGTAAGCTCACTCATTCATCAGGGAGGCTGCCTGCTTTCTCATGCATGCAACACTGGTTCAAGTCCCCAGCACACCACGTGGGAATACTTATGGCACTGGGGCAAAAGACTTCGGTGCCTTGGTGCATGTATCTCTCTCTCTCTCTCTCTCTCTCTCTCTCTGTCTGGGAGCAATGAAAAAGAAAATTAATTTCAGCTCCTTATGTTTATTGTGACTGAGAGAAAATTATAAATGACCTGTGTGACTGGTGTTATATTTCTATAGCACAGAGCTGAGCTAAAGGTCTCCCTGAGTTGAGGAAATAATGCAGTGGAGGGATTAGCAGAAACAGTGAGCAGAGAGTAGGAAGCTGGAAGTCCCCACGTATGAGTCTGAATGGTTCTTGTCAGTGAGAAGGCACCAGCCTGGTGTGTCCAGCTCAGCACAGGCAAGTTTTCTTTTAAATACTTTATCTGTTGATATGTATTTATTTAGTTTGGATAGAAACAGAAATTAAAAGGGAAAGTAGAGAAAGAAGGAAGGAGGGAGGGAAAGAGAGAGATACTTGCTGACCTGCTTCACTACTCATGAAGCTTCCTTTCCCCTGCAGGTGGGGACCAGGGACTTGAACCTGGGTCCTTATAGATTTCAACAAGTCTACTCAACCAGCTGCACCACTGCCTGGCCCCTCATGAGCACGTCCAAAGCAGGACTCCAGGTGGAGAGCCTCGAGGGGCGGAGGGTTCTGGCAATTTCAGAAGCTACTGATGGAGCGCGATGAACACCCTCTTCACTTAGGTACCCTGTTGTTTTTGTTGTCGTTTGACCTCCACAGCTATTGCCTGGGCTCAATATGAACCCACTGCTCCTGGAGGCCATCTTTTTTCCCATTGTTGTTGCTACTGCTGCTGTGTTGTTTAGGAGAGGAGGGGAAGACAGAGAGGGGGAGAGAAAGATAAGACACCTGCAGACCTGCTTCACCGCTTATGAAGCAGAAACCCCTACCCCCTGCAGCTAGGGAGCCAGGGGCTCAAACTGGGGTCCTTGTATAGGTCCTTGTGTTCTGTACTATGTGCGCCTAACCTGGTGTGCTTCCACCCAGCCCCTAGGTCCCCTTTCTAAAGGAGGCGATCCTTTAGAAATCACTTAACTCTTCAGTTCCTTACACCTTTTTGGATCTTCCCCCCACCCCCCATGCCACAATCAGCCGCAGCTAGAACTGGTGACCTTTCAGCACAGGTCTGCTAAGACCCCACCACTGCCGTTGCCCTGACACTGGGGTCCCACTTGCCCTCTGTGTGTTCCCACCCATTCACTTTTGTTGATTCACAGGCTCCTGCCATGCTGGGCCTCCTACATGGGAGCAACCCCCAGGATAAACTCATAAACTAAGCTCAGCGTGGCCATGGGGAGCTCAGGATACTCCAGGGACTTAGCTTCCTGCACACCAGCTGATAAGAATTTGAGCTCCACCCTCACAGAAGATGGGCCCTTCCCGTCCCTTCCTGCAAAGCTGCAAAGCTTTACCTCAAATCTATGTCAATCCACGCCTTCTTCACCCACACCCTGGCCTCATTTTCAACACCACTGAACCCCACTCTTCTCTTTGGGGAACCGTCACGAGCTTTAATATCTGCCAACCCTCCCATCTGCAGACCAGCATCTCCACGAGGGCATCTGTTCATCCCCCTGCCAGGTCCCAGGGGCCTCAAGCTTAAGGTTCTCAGGACCCATGGCTAGATGAGTGACATCTACCCTTCATCCAAGACCCACCATGCTTCCGACTCTTAATCCCGCCCCCAGCCCCCGCAAGCATTGTTGGACACCTGGCTACAGTGAGGTCCTCCCCAAAACACAACATTAAGAGCTCACTTATGCCGCTCCCCCACCCTAAGGTGAAGGTTTGAACACGCTAAGCATCATGTAGACATGGAGAAGGATTCCAAGATGGCCCTGTGACTTCTTACTCTAATCCCCAGGATGGTGACTAGAAGCAAAGCTGCACCTGTGAGCCCAAGTCCACAGGCAGCAAGCGGGACTTGGCAGTTGGAATTCGGTTCCTTATTGTTTGGTTGACTTTCAGGTAACCAAAGGGGATATCGGCTGCAGGGCCTAATGCAGTTGTGTGAAGCCTTTAAAAGTGCAGGGTTTCCTCAGACTGATAAGAATACATCAAAGGGAGTTGGGTGGTAGCACAGCGGGTTAAGTGCACATGGCTCAAAACACAAAGACCGGCCTTGGGATCCTGGTTCAAGCCCTCGGCTCCCTGCCTGCAGGGGAGTCACTTCACAGGTGGTGAAGCAGGTCTGCAGGTGTCTGTCTTTCTCTCCCTCTCTCTGTCTTCCCCTCCTGTTTCCATTTCTGTCAGGTTGCATCCTGGGGAGAGAGAAGAGACCAGATACTTGTGGCGGAGTGGGAACGCAAATCTTTATTCACGTGGACGCCCCAGAATTGGATGTGAGCACAGCGGTTCAGGCCACACAGAGCTAGGAAAATGGCCACCTCCCACTATGCCCACCAGCCCTTTTCAGGGTTGGGTCACGGAAGAGAAAAGAGCAAAGAGAGCCAAAGAGGCAACAGGAGAGGCTTTTATAGGAGAATTCCGGAAGTGGCAAGTCGGGATGGGATTGGCTAGGAAAGGGGTGGAGAGAGGCAAAAGGCTGTTGGGAAGGTGGAAGTGTCCTTAGCAACTGTTGCAATGGTTTTAACTGAATTAGCAATACCCTGAGGGGATAACATGGTAGAGATCTGTAAATAATACTTGCATGGAAATATAGTGGTTTGTGGGCCCTGCCAGTGTTCGACCACATCTGCACAATTTCCCAACAATTTCTCTCTCTGTCCTACCCAACAATGACAACACCAACAATAATAATAACTAAAACAACAAGGACAACAAAAAGGAAATAAATATTTTTAAAAATCAAAAAAAAAAAAGAAGAATAAATCAGAGACTCAAAGGATGAACAGCAGCCATCACTGGCTTTGAATGTGAAGGAGGTGATGCATAAGGACCAAGGAGTGGTACTGGGGAGGTAACAGTGACCCGTGGTGACAGCTGGTAAGGAAACTGGGACTCAGTCCCACACCCTCAAGGAACTGGATACTGGCCCCACTCTGCAGGTGATGAATTTTCTCCCTGGGTTCTCCAGATGAGAGTCCACACTGATATTTTGGCCTTGGGAGACTTGAAATAGAGAACCCAGACAAGTTTTGGAAGTCACCACCCCAAGTTTCAGAAGCAGTTCAGGGGGTGCTATTTCATGTGCACTTGAACACCATGTGGGTACCCAGGCCCCTAAGCACAGGCTTTGCCCACTGTGAGATGATGAGATGGACAGAGAAGGCAGTGATCTGACCACAGGGTGCCCCCCCATCCCCACATAGCCCTGCACTTGGGGGATGCTGTGGGCTGAGATATCTCTAAGCAGAGACACAGAGAGGAGGAAGAGAGGGGATCCCCAGGAGAAGGCTGGCAGAGGAGAGGATTGGGAGGAGAGCCAGGGCTGATTATCACCATGGCAACCAGGACTCAGCCCCACTGCCCACACACAGAGAAACTGCCTTCCTCTGCCCCCTCCCCCCACAAGGGCCTGGGGCATTTATCCACCACTTCCTACTGGTTGAGGGCAGAGAAACAGAGCTGGGGGGGGGGGGGGTTGGACTCTGGAAGGCTTCAGTTTCAAGCCTGAGAACTGTCCAGCACAGCCACGGCTGAAAAATGACTGAGAACTGTCCAGCAAGGCCACTGCTGAAAATGACTAAGGCTGTGGATGCCGTGTGGGCTGGCCTGGAAACCCCCACTAATATGTCTTCATTGTGATCACCTTGCCCTCGAGCATATAACACGGGGCAGGGGGGCTAGTGGATATGGGGTGTTAGGCTCCTGGGTCGAGACCCAGCTAACCGTCAGCTCAGATCACTCGCAAATATCATCCATCAACAGCTCTGCCTTCTGGAGCTGAAATAAATGCATCAGAGCTTTGCCTGGCCCTCAGCACAGCAGTTCTCGCTAGCTGGAGGGGTTATGAGCAGCCCAGCTCCCATGAAGCAGGCTCCACGAAGAGCCATACAGAAGCTAACATGACTGGGCCCCGGGTGTACATGCTATCATGTGCCAGGACTTGGGTTCAAGCCTCTGGTCCCCACCTTGAGGAGTCAGGGAGGGAAGGGAGGCTGTGGTGAAACAGTGCTGCAGTGTCTTTCTTTCCCTCTTCTCTCTCTCTCTCTCTCTCTCTCTCTCCTTTTTTCCCTCCAGGGTTATCGCTGGGACTCAATGCCGGTATTATGAATCCACTGCTACTGGTGGAATTTCTTCTTTTCTTTCTTTCTTTCTTTCTTTCTTTCTTTCTTTCTTTCTTTCTTTCTTCCTTCCTTCCTTCCTTCCTTCCTTCCTTCCTTTCTTTCTCTCTCTCGTCTTATTTTATTCAATAGAATAGAGAGAAATTGAGAGGGGAGAGGGTAGACAGGGAGAGAAAGACAGTGAGTGACCTGCAGAACTGTTTCACCATTCATGAAGTGTCCCCACTGCATCTGGGGAGGTGGGGCTTGAACCTGGGTCCCTGAGTGGTTTTCTTTCCACACAGTACTATGTGCGCTTAACCAGGTGTACCACCGTCAGGCCCCTTTCCCCTCTTCTCTGTCTCCTGCTCCCCTCTCAGTTTCAGTCTGTCTCTATGTGATAAATAAAATATTTAAAAAGCCTTTAAAAATAACAAAATGAGGGGTCGGGCGGCAGCGCAGTGGGTTAAGCGCACGTGGCGCAAAGTACAAGGACCGGTGGAAGAATCCTGGTTCAAGCCCCTGGCTCCCCACCTGCAGGGGAGTTGCTTCACAGGCAGTGAAGCAGGTCTGCAGGTGTCTGTCTTTCTCTCCCTCTCTGTCTTCCCCTCCTCTCTCCATTTCTCTCTGTCCTATCCAACAACAATGACATCAATAACAATGATAATAATAACCACAACAATGGTAAAACAACCAGGGTAACAAAAGGGAAAAAAATGGCCTCTGAAGTAGTGGATTCATGGTGCAGGCACCGAGCCCCGGCAATAACTCTGGAGGCAGAATAAAATAAAATAACAAAATGAAATAAGCAACAGAAATAAGAGTGTGATTGTCTTCATGGTCCTGCAGAGAAAACAGAAGTTGCTCAGACCCTGACCAAGTTGGTATAGCCATTAAGTGGCAGAAGCTGAGTTCAGACACAGATATCTCTCCTAAAAAGAAGTGCCCACTCCCCAAGCTGGCACTGGTGACATTGGACCCCACATGTCCCAAAGATGGGTCTCCAGATGGCCTGTCCCTTTCCTGGGGATCATCTGGCTTTCAAACCTTTGAACCTCTGGAACCCTTCTGGGAAGATCTTCCAAACACAGGCCAAACGGGCTTCCCTCACTTTCTCATTTGTGGGCAAGGGATGTGAATACAACTGAGTCACCTGCATTAAAGCAGACAGTTTTGACCTTTGATTCCAGCTCCCTGTCCCCCTCAGCGCCCACCCCTGCCTCTCCCCCTCCCATCTCTGACGCACTCGGGCCCCCGAGGCTCAGCTCAGCTCAGCAGCTGTAATTGGTTTGTAACTTCCCAGAATGTCAAAGCCGAGATGGAAATCTCACGTATTACTCCATCACTTTCATCTCGGCTTTAATAATCAGTTGGCAGAAGGGAGAGGCAGATTTACAGCGGGAGAGAAACGTAATCACATTTGGAGGTGAATGCAATAAGTACAAATGCTAGTTTTCATTTGGAAGCGTCCCGGATAAATGTGACCTCAGCCAACTCCCCAGCACAGTCTCTTGTTTTGCTTCATGAAGCACCAGAGAGATCTGGGGGAGTGCAAACCCACAAAGGGGGCGCTGGGATCTGGGATCCCTCACACCACAGCCCCAACGCCAGGACTCTGGTAGATTGAGAGGTGAAGGAGAGAGAGGGAAGGAGTCAGAGAGCTAAGGCTTCACAGGGATTTTCAATAAAGTGAGCACTGGAGGGGAGAACAGAGCTAAATACTTGCTAGACACATGTTAAGTGTCTTTTTATTTTATTTATTTATTTGTTTATTTATTTTACTGCCTCCATGGTTATCACTGGGGCTCGGTGCCAACACTACAAATTCACTGTTCCTGGCAGCCATTTTCCCCCTTTTTTAAAATTAAAAAAAAAATCAATCATGTTTATTATTTTTTAATTATTTTTTTCAATCATGTTTATTTATTATTGGATAGAGACAGCCAGAAATCAAGAGGGGAGAGGGACATAGAGAAGGAGAGAGACAGAGAGACACCTGCAGCCCTGCTTCACCACTCGTGAAGCTTCCTCCCTGCAGGTGGGGACCAGGGGCTTGAACCCAGGTCCTGGCACACTGTAACATGTGCACTCAGTCAGGTGCGCTACCATCCATCCTTATGCCACTCCTTGTGCTTTGTGCCACGTATGCTTAACCTGCTGTGCTACCGCCCGACTCCCAGGAAAGTCTTTTTTGCAGAACCATTATTTGACTACCCAAGCCCACTAAAATAAATCTTTAAAAAAATTCTAAAGTGCAAGAGAAGGCACTTATTTATTTATTTATGTATTTATTTTGCCACCCTTTATCATTGGAACTTGGTGTCTGCAGGACAGATCCACTGCTCCTGGGGGCATTATTATTGTTGTTGTTGTTATTATTATTATTTGATAGAACAGAGAGAAATTGAGAGTGGAGGGGGTGACAGAGAGGGAAAGAGACAGAGAGACACCAACAGCCCAGCTTCTTCACTTAGGAAGCTTTTCCCCTGCAGGTGGGGACCCAAGGCTTGAACCTGGATCTTTCTGCTTGTTAAGGTGTGTGTTCAACCTGCTGTGCCACTGCCCAGACCCCAGGTACAGTATTTTCGAGAAGCTAGGTCAGCATGGACAGGAAGTGGGGATAAGAGAGAGTGCTCAAGGGGACAGGTGTTGAGTGGAGAGGAGCCAACTGGGGGGTGGGGAGCAGGGTGGTGGCAATGACCTCTGTCCTCCTGCCCTCTCTCTCTCTCTCTCTTGCTCTCTCACAAAGAGGCAGGCTGGAAGGCGAGGAGATGGGGCCTCCCCAGTGCCTTTCTCATCCTCCTCATGATGCCCTGGCCAGGGGGGTCAGAGAACAGGCACACCCCCCTCCCCAGGGAAAACCCCCAAATGAAGTCACAGTGTATGCAGATGGAAGCTTAGCTGAGGGGAGGAAGAGGAGGGGAAGGGGAGGAAGAGGGTGAAAAGGAGGAGAAAGAAAGGAGAAACGGGAGGAAAGGGAGAAGGAGGAGGAGAGGAGGGGAAAGAAGCAGGGAGGTGGCAACAGCAGGCAGGAGGCAGTACCCTTTTTACGCAGTAGCGAGATCCGGTTCCCAGGAACACCTGCCCTTTCAGTCCAGAGCACGTGACACAGTCCTTGAATCCAGGATGCCAGCATCCGGGGGGGGGGGGCGCAGAGACCCCACAAGCACCGCAGGCAGGAGCTGCCCAGCTGGCCCAGCCTCCTCCTGGCAGCCTCTGCTGGTGAGGTCCCTGCTCCCAGGTCTGCCTTCTACCTGAGGGGTCAGGTGGAGGGTTGGGGAGTCAAAAGCCCCCCCCCAGGTCCACCCTCTGACGTCCACCCGGGCCTCTCTGTCTCTGACTGGACTGCTCACAGCCCCGGACTACGCCAGCTTTGAAAGTTTTCACATTTCTCTCAAGACGGGTGGTCTTGGGTGCATCGCCTGACTAGAAATGCCAAGGCTGGGCTGGGTGGTGGTGCACTCAGTTGAGAACACACGTCACCATGCACAAAGACCAGGGTTCAAGCCCCCAACCCCACCTGCTGGGGAGAAGCTTCACTGGTGGTGAGGTGGTGTTGCAGGTGTGTCTCTCTCCTCCTCTCTATCTCCCCCTTCCCTCTAAAAATGGGGAGAAAAATGGCTGCCTGGAGCAGTGGATTCACTGTGCAGACAGCCGAGCCTCAGTGATAATTCTAGTGGAAATGAAAACAAAAATGGAAAAGAAAGAGAGAAGGAAAGAGAGAGAGAAAGAGGGACTGGATGGTAGCACACCAGGTTAAGTGCACATGGTGCGAAGAACAAGGACTGGTGTAAAGATCCTAGTTTGAGCCCCCGGCTCCCCACCTGCAGGGGAGTTGTTTCACAGGCAGTGAAGCAGGTCTGCAGGTGTCTGTCTTTCTCTCCCCCTCTCTGTCTTCCCCTCCTCTCTCCATTTCTCTCTGTCCTATCCAACAACAATGATAAACAACAAGGACAACAAAAGGAGGGAAATAGCAGGCACCGAGCCCCAGTGATAACTCTAAAGGCGAAAGGAGGAGAGGAGGAGTGAGAAGAAGAAGAATGGAAGGAAGGGGAAGAAAAGGAAAAGAAATGCCAAAGTTCTGGGGGCTCAGGGGTGCACAGTGGTTGGAACACTGGACTTACAAGCATGAGGCCCCCAAGCTCTTTCCCCAGCCTCATTGCATGCCAGAGTGACACTCTGCTTCTCTCCCTTGTTAATCAGCACATATGTTTCAGAAAGAGATGCAAAGACTCGGCCTCCTGTCCAGACCTGCTGAAACAGCACCTGCTCAGACATGCCAGGCTCCTCAGTCTCTTATAACTTCAGGTTCAGGAGAGTGAACCACAAGCAGACCTCCTCAGAGGTGGCACAGAGAGTATTCCTGCCACCAGGCATCGGAGTGCCTTCCGCTGTCTTCCCACTAGAACTAAGCTCTCCCAAGGTTTCCATTTTCTCTGCTAGCTTGAGAGGCTCCATTTAAATCACACCCCCCACACTGCGTGCGCACACACACACACACACACACACACACACACACACACACCAGGGTTAGGTGCCTGTAAAATGAGTACACTGTTCCTAGAGGCTTTCCTCCTCGTTTTTACTTGATAGAAGGTGAGAACTGACAGAAGTTCTTGGTTCTGCTTGAATCTCTGAGGTCCCAGGTTCAATCCCTAGCCCTACCATAAGCCAGAGTCAATCAGTGCTCTGATTTACTTTTCTGTCTCTCTCATTAAAATTACATATATATATATACACAAAAACACACACACACAGTGACTGAAGGTTACTCTCCTGTGTTGGGGCTGGGAGTCTGTCAGGCCAGTGGCCCAGCGAGTGAGCTCAGGCTTGGTGACAAATGCCACCCAACCGGGCCTGTGACCACTCTCCAGGTGGGAGGAACTCGCGCTGGGAGATGCTCCCCCTCGTGGTCACGCCTGGTATGGCGTCTGGGCTGCAGGGCCCTGAGCACCCTTTGAGCCTGGATGTAAGACCCTCCCCACACTCTCCCCCCAGGTCTTGCTCCCCACACAGGGCGAACCGAAGCAGGTATTCTCCCAGAAAGAGCTGCCCCTTACCCCCCCTGGCCACGGGGCAGCGTCCACACAGAGCAGCCCTGTGTTATACCCACTACCCACAGATCTCTGAGTCTCTCAGACTCACACGCTGGGAGGCCCCAGTGAGGCACAGTGCAGAGGCTGCTTCTGGTTCAAGGCCCCTTCACCCTACCTGGCCCTGTGTGCTGATGGGGGAACAGGAGACCCGAGAGGGGCTGATCTTTGGGATGGGCAGGATGACAACCCTCCCAGCATCCACCTACCCCACCCTCCATTCAGCAGAGAAGAGGAGATGGTAGTAAGTGCTCAATACTCAGTTCACCCTGCACCCCAAGGAGAGGTGACCTAATATGTTCTGAGAGAATTAAAACTCTCTGAAGAAAGAGAAAAATAGAGATAAGGAAAAAGGGATGAAGAGCCCAGGACGTGCATGCATGAGGTCCCAGGTTCAATCCCTGGCACCCCTTCTGCCACGGCCATGGGGGTCTCTCTCCCTTTCTTTCTCTCTTTCTCTCTCTGGGAATTCACAGAGATGAAACTTTTAAACAAAGTCCAACCTGAATGAATTATCCTGGGGGAAGGAGAGCTGCTATCAATTTAGTTGAACTGCTAAGTAGATAAAGAGCCAAGCGGGGATAAAAAAAAAAAAAAAAAAAAAAGCACATCCGCTCAGAGGCTGCAGACACACCCCACCCCCTCTGTCCAAGGCGCAGGCTCATCTGTCATGGCCAAGGTGACACCTTGCTCCCTCAAGAGCCTGTACACACGTTCAATCTTAGAAATTGGGCCTGGATGGTGGCACACCCCGGGACACGTGTAAGGACTTGGGTTCGAGCTCCCACGCCACCCCTGTGCTGGGGGTGGGGGACTTTACAAGCAGTGGAGCAGGACTGCAGGTATCTTTCTTTTTCTCTCTCCTTCTCTTCTCTCAATTTCTCTCTGTACTATCCAATAAAATAGAAAGAGGGAAAGAAGAAGAAGGAAAGAAGAAGGAGGAGGAGGTGGAGGAGAAGGAGAAAGGAAAAATGGCCTCTGGGAACAGTGGATTTGCAGTGGGTCACTGAGCACCAGTGACAACCCTGGTGGCAGTAATAATCCGATTCCATGTGTCTGCGTAGGGTCATCTGCCTGTGTGTTGCCCTCATTCTAGAGCAGAAGGTATGTGGTGATAGGTCCTTTTACATCCTGTGAGATGTGAGGATTGTCAGGACCTGCTCACCCCCAAATGGCCTAAAATCTTTGTAAGGTGCAGAGAGAGACCAGAGAGGAGTTTGTGAGCTGTGGGGGGATGCTAGGAAGACAGCTTTCCTCACGCAGTGCCATTCACTTGGGAGCATTTCTGAGGTATCTCCCTCAGTTCCCCGTTCATTCCGCTGAAATGCCATCCAGGCTCTGACAGTGGAGTCACTGCCCTGAGGTGACCATCAGGAAGAAGACAACACCAGTTCACACCTCAGGGTTTCTGCTGACCCCGTGAGGAATGCCGGAATTCCATCCAGCCGGGGGCCTACCCAGCACACGAGGTGCTGCAGAGAGAGCCACGGGGAGGCAGGGCCACAAGCTAAGGTGTGTCCCTTGAAAAGACCACAACGAGAGGGAATGTGCCGCATTAACCTGTCCCACGGCAGAGCTGAGTCCGGTCTGGCCCCAGTGCCTCTGGCTCCTCCACCAGCTGCCGAAAATCCCCACAGATTCTCAAGAGAAAGAAAGTCCCAGCCAGGCAAAACAGATAAGCAAACAAATATCGCCCTTTGTACTGAAGGACTTTTGTCTCGAACCTAAATCTTTTGCCGCAGTCTACAGATGGGTCCACCTGTCCCCCCCACCACCACCCCCTGCAGCCAATGTATCTTCATTTGTGGTCCTAGCTCCTGAAATTTTTTTTTTCAGACAAAGACAGAAAGAGACCACGGCATCGAAGCTCCCTCCAACATAGTGGGGACCAGGGCTTGAACCTGGGTGGCACACATGGCAAAGCATCGCATTGCATTTTTTTAGAAAAAGGATTTATTTTTTAAATTCATTATGAGAGAGAGAGAGAGACAGAGAGAGGAGCCAGAGCACCACTCTGACACATGCGGGGCTGGAGACTGAGCTGGGAATCACAGGCAGGTAAGTCTGAGGCTCTAACAGTTGAGCTGTCTCCCGGCTTCTGTATTTACCGCCTGGTCCTGGGGCCCGTGGGAGTAAAGTGGCCACAGGAGGACCTGGCCTGCTCTGTAGGATCCTCAATGCCCTTGAAGGCAGGCTGCCTCCAGGGCGCCCTCCAGGGCTGGCAGAGGCCAGCTGAGGTGAGCTCCTAGGCTCCATCAGCCTCCTTCTCCTGGTCTCTGGTCACAGGTGACTATGATAGACAGAAGACAGAAAGCCCTTCTCTGGAAGCCCTTCACACTCCACTCCATCACAGCATCCTGAGGAGTCCCTACTGGGTGCACCCCAAGGCCCTGTACTGGGTGTCTGCAGCGGGGGTCTCTCCAGTCTGGGAGAACCGCATTTCTCGGTGCGACACTCTGAAGGGAGTTTAGATCCTCAAAACTGAGCAGCCAGGGGTCCTTCCAAGACCCCTCACCCCACAAGACTTCTAGAACTTTATTTCAAGTCGCCTCTCCTCCCTCCCGGGCACAGCCTTCCATGTTGCTTCTCGGACCAGAAAAACAAGATGAAAAGGCCTCTGTTGTGCAGGTTCCAATGTCATGCAGGTTCCAACCAGGCTGTTGGCTCTCAGACACACAACACACAACACACACACACACACACACACACACACACACACACACGACTGAATCCCTGAGGCCTGGTTTCCACCTGCTGTGGCCACACTGTTCACAGGGGAGGCTCCACCAGGCTGGGCCACAGTCCCCAAGGACTCATTTTCCATTTTCATTGCTAGCAGGCCTTCCTAAGGAGTCTTGCTGATCTGCAGCTTAAATGGCTTAAGACTGGCTGTGATTCCACATGGAATTATTCGCTTGTCCGGCTCACCAGGCCCTAATTAAATAGCACTTGCAGCAGCTTACACAGTGATGCTACTATCTATCTATCTACCTATCTATCTATCTATCTATCTCCCTCCCTCTCCCTCTCCCTCTCCCTCCCCCTCCCCCTCCCCCTCTCCCTCTCTGGAACTGAGGCAGAATTCAGATGAGTCCCTGTCTTGCTCCCCTCTGGTCCTCATTATTTTCTTTCCTTTTTTTCCCATTTTGTTGCCCTTGTTGTCGTGCTTGTTGTAGCTGTTATTTTTGTCATAGCTGTTGTTGCTGTTGGATAGGACAGAGAGACATGGAGAGAGAAGAGGAAGACAGAAAGGAGGAGAGACAGACACCAGACCTGCTTCACCGCTTGCGAAGCGACTCCCCTGTGGGTGGGGAGCCAAGGGCTCCCTCATTGTTTTCTGTTCAAGCCGAGAGCAGAGCCCTCTGGAGAGACAAGTGGAGTTGAAGGTCTTTGGAGATGGTCTCAGGCCCAGAGGAAGGCAGTAAGAGATGATTTACGCGGCCCGGGAGCTGGTGCAGCGTGTTAAGCACTGGGCTCTCACGCTCGAGGTCTCAATTCAATCCCCGGCAGCTCATGTCTTAGAGTGATATCTTCTGCTCATGGCCACCTCAGCAAGATGGTGGAGGCATGGTCCATGAGCTGGACCATGCAAGAAGTTTCTCATCAAAGCACCCTGCCCAGAGCTGCTCAGCCAGCAGAAGCCTAGACTCAGCAATGACCAACAATACCATCCCGTGGAGGACTCAGCCAGAGCACAGTGAGAGAGAGGGAGCAAACGCTAAGGTCATTCACTTTATTTCTGCAATCCAGGGACCCATGGGACCAAGGTCACACCGCCCATCTCCAGGGCCCAAACGAGCGCACATGTTGGCATGCACAAAAACCCAGGTTCAAACCCTCAGTTTGAAGCAGTGCTGTGGGTGTCTCACTTCCTCTTTATCTCCCTCTCCATCTCAATTCTCAATCCAATAAATTAATTAATTAATATTAAAATGTTTTTAAAAGGCTCTTGGATGGGATGGGGAGATAACTCAAAGGAGAGCCCAAGATGCATGAAGCCCCAGGTTCAATCCCTGGCACCAAACACGCCAGAACTGAGTGGCACTCTCTGCTATTATATGAAAACAAGTAAGCGCACATGGTGCAAAGTGCGAGGACCGGCGCAGGTACCCCAGTTCGAGCCCCCAGCTCCCCACCTGCAGGGGAGTCGCTTTACAGGCAGTGAAGCAGGTCTGCAGGTGTCTGTCTTTCTCTCCCCTTCTCTGTCTTCCCCTCCTCTCTCCACTTCTCTCTGTCCTATCCAACAACAGCAACAGCAATAACAACAATGATAAACAACAAGAGCAACAACAACAACAAAAGGAGGACAATGGCCTCCAGGAGCAGAGGATTTGTAGTGCAGGCACCGAGCCCCAGCAATCACCCTGGAGGCAATAAAATGAATGAATAAATAAAGTAATAAGTAAATAAACACTCCAGGTGAAAAATGATCACTTATTTTCAGAGACTCTTAGAGAAGGGGTCCCACTTGAGTCCATGCATCAGGTCCTGGTTCCCAGAATTCCTCCCAATAGTCATTTGAGAACCTCGTTCAGTTCCATCCAGCATTTATTTGTTGCCTCCATTCTCAAGGTGGGCACATCTGACGCTTTTGACAGCTGTGTCAAGCTGGAAATGATCTGCCAGTTTGTCCTACCCCTCCATCACACCCAACACTGAGAATCTGCCTTGCTGTTCACTTGCTTCCAAGGGGAGTCACATTTGCCCGAGATTTGTCTATTTGATCCAAGAGTTTTGGTTCTTGGTTTGATTAATCAGTTCTGCTGGCTTTTTGTTTCATGATGAATGTTTGCTCTTATCTTTATTTTCCCCCTGCTGTTTTCAGTCTACTTTCAGTTTAAAATTTTTTAGTTTGGGGAGCTGGACAGTGGCGCGGCGGGTTAAGCGCACGTGGTGCAAAGCCTTCCAAGCACCGGCGGAAGGATCCCGGTTCCAGCCCCCGGCTCCCCAGCTGCGGGGGGGGGGGGGGGGGGTCGCTTCACAGGCAGTGAAGCAGGTCTGCAGGTGTCTGTCTTTCTCTCCCTCTCTCCATTTCTCTCTGTCCTATCCAACGACGACGACGACAGCAATAACAACAATGATGATAAATCACAAGGGCAACAAAAGGGAAAAAATAAATACATAAAGTTTAAAAAAATTAAAAAACCTTTTTAGTTTGAGTTCACTCAGTTCGTGTCTTCTCATAATTCAGCATATGACCTTTCATGATACTAGCTTTCAAATGTGGCTTTTTCAAATAATTACTTTGGTCACACCCCTCCGTGTGTTTTATACATTGTCTTCAATGTCAAAACAGTCTACCCTTCCACTATTGACTGTCATTTTGCTAGAAGTTGTTTTTCATTTTGTTTAATTTCCAAGTGGCCATCATTTACCTTAATTTAGATACACCCTTTCTACTAATGTACTCAGGAAGTATATAGTCCAGGAAACTTTGATTTGGGCATTTCTGGTGAATTCTTCAACCTGACACATCGCATCAGTCAAAACACGTGACTCTAAGTCAAGCAAGTCTCTTGGTGTTTTCTTTAAAAAAATTTTTTTTGTTAATATTTATTTATTCCTTTTTGTTGCCCTTGTTGTTCCATTGTTGTAGTTATTGTTGTTGTTGTTGTTATTAATGTCGTTGTTGTTGGATAGGACAGAGAGAAGTGGAGAGAGGAGGGGAAGACAGAGAGGGGGAGAGAAAGACAGACACCTGCAGACCTGCTTCACCGCCTGGGAAGCGACTCCCCTGCAGGTGGGGAGCCGGGGACTTAAACCAGGATCCTTACGCTGCTCCTTGCGAGTAGTTTTTTTTTTCTAGGACTTGGTTCTTTTGGTCTTCTTTATCGACTTTGCTGGGTACTTGCTTATATCTTTTTATTTCCATAATATTAGTAGTCACTTTGTAAGGAGAAAAAAAATCCCACTTCTTCTCTCAACATTCTGCTACTACTTTTAAGACTTCACTCAGTTATGAAACCTAAAATATGAGGGTTTTTTTTTCCTCCAGGGTTATCACTGGGGCTCGGTGCCTGCACCATGAATCCACTGCTCCTGGAGGCCTTCCCCCACCCTTTTGTTGCCCTTGTTGTAGCCTTGTTGTGTTTATTATTGTTGTTGTTGATGTCGTTCATTATTGGATAGGACAGAGAAATCGAGAGAGGAGGGGAAGACAGAGGGGGGAGAGAAAGACAGACACCTGCAGACCTGCTTCACCGCCTTTGAAGTGACTCCCCTGCAGGTGGGGAGCCGGGGGCTCGAA
>NC_080176.1:9549614-9573594 GCF_950295315.1 Erinaceus europaeus | reverse complement strand
AAGTCACTCCCTCCTCTCGGACTTTTGCCCTGCCAGAGCATTGATTTCTCTGCTTGTTGGAGTGTACTGGGAAGCAAGGGAGTGGCCTGACTTTATCTCCGGGCATCAAGTCACCCCAGGCATAGGATGGGGTCCTTCACTCACTGCCATGTCAAGAACAGACCTGACTTTGGGAGGAGCGGGGAGGGGCAGAGGTTGGAAGGCACAACTGGAACAGCTAGGGGATATTTCCAGCCCCCACCCCCCGATTCCTTCCTTGGTCTTTGCTGGAAAAGGAGCTGAGGAACAGACACTTGTGGACAGTACCGAGGACATCTGTTGAATCTTCTGTACCAGTGCTTTCTTGCAAGGGTCTCCTCCATCGAAGGCTATGGTAGAGAATTAGGAGAGGCTGAAACACAGTCTCTGGCTTCCCTCCATTCAACAAGGACTGATGAAATCCAGAGCTCCTAATGCCAAACCCTCAGTAAGTATGGAGAGAGCTTTATTTATAGGAACACAGAAGACACAGGGGAAAATAGGGACTCTCACTACCCACCTTCCAACTTCCCACTGTGGGTTGCTTAATTACAAGTCCTTTCTTCTCCAGAAACAAAAACACCCAGCTCCAGCCAGTGTAGGTAGAGAGGGGTCTGTTGACTTAGAGAAGCCAAGGGGCTGTCCCTGCAGGTCTGGCTGGATCCAGGTGCTTAGACCAGGCAACAGATGGCCCCAGCCTCTGCCTTTCTCTCTGTGGCTTTCACTTAGAACACCAACTTAGCTCTTCTGCTGAGACAGAGAGAGAGAGAGATAGAGAGAGATCGATATATAGAGAGATAGAGATAGAGAGAGATTCTCTTTTCCACAGCTCTGCAGGTGAAAAAAAAAGAAAAAAATTAACCTCTTACAAGATAGCTCACCAGGGTGCACCTGGTTGAGTGCACATGTTACAATGCGCAAGGGCCTGGGTTCAAGCCCCCAGTCCCCACCTGCAGGGGGAAAGCTTTATATATGGTGAAGCAGGGCTGTCTCTCTGTCTCTCTTCCCCTTCCCTCTTCATTTCTGGCTGTCCCTATCCAATAAATAAATAAAGGTAATAAAAAAATAAAAGTTTAAAAATAAATATACTTTTTAAAAAAGATAGCTCAGGGGCCGGGTGGTGGCACACCTAGATGAGTACACATATTACAGTGCACAAGGACCCAGGTTTGAGCTCCTGGTCCCCACCCGCAGGGGGAAATCTTTGCGTTTGGTGAAGCAGTGCTGCAGGTGTCTCTCTGTCTCTCTCCCTCTCTATCACCCTTTCCCTTTTGATTTCTGGCTGTCTCTATCCAAGAAATAAAGATAATATTAATAAAAAAAAGATAGCTCATTGGGGCAGTACAGTTTCTTTGCTCTGTCACAGAGGGCTATTCCACTCTGTCACCAGGGCTGGCTCCTGGTGGCCTTTTTCTTTGCCACCAGGGTTATCTCTGGGGGGTGGTGGACCACTCCTAGTGGTCATTTTTTCCTCCTCCTTCCCCCATTTTATTTGACAGGACAGAGAGAAATTGGGAGGGGAGGAGGAGACAGAGAGCAAGGGAGAGAGACACTTGTAGACCTGCCTCAGCAATCCTGAAGCCTCTCCCCACTCCCCCTGCCCACACAGATGTGGAGTGGAGGCTCAAACCAGGGTCCTTGCATGTGGTATTGTGTATGCCCAACCAGATGGGGCACTGCCTGGCCCCTTTATGGTGGTCTTTGACTTTGCAACCCTTCCCCGATGATGTGCAGGCTGTGCTGAAGCTTATCTTTCTCTGAGGCCTCCAGAGCAGATTCCCTGTGCAAAGTGTCATTTTTAGCCCATGTCAAGCCTTTGGTCTGCTGGGTAGGGGAGCCCCTAACCTTGACTCTGCTTTGTGGACCTTGTGTAAGGAGCTCTAGGTGAGGATGCGTTTTCAGTGGGCTCACACAGTACAGAGTGAGTATAATACCCAACAGGAGGGACCATCAACCAGCAGTGGAGTGATAGCAGACGAGACTCCAGTGGCTGTATTGTGGATGGACGCCAGGCTAAAGGACTTGAACTTCTGGAGCCCAGCTGTCCAATGAAGCTTTTTTATAGTGATGGTTCAGTATAGTAGCTTCTAGTCTTACTCACTGATACGCTCTTGCAGTACAGCAGATGAAGAACTAGATTTTCAGCTCTGTTTAATTAATCCCAGTGGTTGTGGCCTCATGCGGCTGCCATATTGCAGAAGACAGCTGTGGGCAGCTGGAGTGGAGGGAGGAGACAGCTGCTGGGTCTGGGCCCGGCTGATGGCATACCCAATAAAGCACACTTGTCACTAGGACACAGGTTCAAGCTCCTGGCCCCCACCTGGTAGGAAGGTGGGGAACCTTCACTCAGAGATGACTTGATGCCCTGTGGTTGTATGTTTGTATATGACGCCACAGCCGTAGCTCCCTGGAGGGAAGATGGAAACTAGTTCCTGGACATCAGATTGCATCAGGGACTCTACATCTCCACAGAAGGTGGGTTATAAGACTCAAAATTCCAGGTCTCTGGACAGTGAGCGAGGGGAGGCAGCAGGGAGTGTCCAAGAGGCTTCAGGCTAAATGGTACTGCAGAGGGGGACCCAGGACCCCGCTGGGTGGCGGGGGCCAGGGCAGCGGGGGGGGACTTCTTCTGGAACATTAAGATGAATGATAAGAACAAAGGCAGCTGAGAGTGTGGGCTCAGAGGAAGACCAACCTGGCTAAGAGAGGAGCGCCGCTGGGGACCGACTGGTCTCTCCTCCTTGCACCTGCAAGGTCCAGAGAACACGGGTGTTGTGTAGCTCCTCCCCCCAGGCCCTGGTGGAGCTCAGGTCACGGGCACGACAGTTCTGTGCAGACTCAGGCTGCAAGAGTCGCTTTTAACCCAGAGAGACCAGAAAGTGGGTGGGAATGGAGGCTGAGGCCTTCTTTGCTTCTGATCACAGATGGTTGAGGGGAACACTCCAGGGAGCCCCACTGCACCCCTGTGAGTCAGCTTTTTTCTTTAAAAAAATTTTATTGTATTTCTTTCTTTCTTTCTTTATTACATAAAGACAGACAGAAATCAAGAGGAAGAGAGACAGAGATAGAGAGGAAGAGAGACAGAGAGATATCTGCAGCCCTGCTTCACCACTTACAATGCTTTCCTCCTCCAGGTGGGGACTGGGGGCTTGAACCTGGGTCCTTGTGCATTGTAACATGTGCACTCAACTAGGTGCACCACCACCCAGCCCCTGTGAGTCAGCTTTTAAATTTTATTTATTTATATTGGATAGAGACAGAGAGAAATTGAGAGGGGAGGGGAAGATAGAAAGAGAGGCAGGGAGACACCTGCTGCCTTGCTTCCCCGCTCATAAAGCTTCCCTCCACTCCACACACACTGCAGGTAGGGTCGGGGGCTTGAACCTGGGTCCTTGCACATAGTAACCTGTGTGCTCTATCAGATGTGCCACTGCCAGGCCCTGTGAGCCAGCTGTAACCTGGTAGGAAGCTATGATCCTCCCCAGATGGCTCCAAGCACAGCTGTTCATACTGGGGCTCCAAGTCAGAGGACCCAGTTACCCAGCACTCTGCAGGGGTTGCCTATGTGAGTGGCCAGCAGCCTTCGCAGAGCAAGTGCTGGTCTTCATCCTAAGTTAGAGCAGGAATCAGAGTTTCAGGGAGGCATCATCATTGGGGTTAGTGTTGTTTGACTTACAACTGGTGAAGTGGGGGTTCAGATTTAGTGTCAGCTGACCCCAGAGCTTCACAGAGTTGATCTAAGGACTGGAGACTGTCTCTCTATTTGATTTCTAAGTTTCCTAGAGAGTTGAGGGCAGAGGTGTGTGCTGAGGTGAACCCCTCCAATCCCCCATAACTGCACTGGGTGCTGTAACTTCTCTCTTTGACCTCTGGGTCTTTGGCTGAAATCTGCTGCTTCTGTCACTAACCAAGTGCTTCTGATCCTTGCTGGTATATTTGTCCTGTTGTCACCGTTAACAATTTACTACCAACACAGTGACCTAAAACGATACCGTGTTAGGGTTTTGATAAATCTGGGGTCAGAGGTCAGAAAGGGGATGGGGGGGGCTGAAGCCCAGCAGGTTTCTGGAGGTGATGGGGACAACAGTCTCTCCTCTCCTTTTCTCGTCTCCTGAGGCCACCCACATGCCTTAGCTCGTGTTCCTCCCCAGAAACAACATCACTCCAAGCTCTGCTTTCAGAATCACACCCCCTCCTCTGACTATTCCCACTTCCCTCAGATACAGACACTTGTTTGCATGTTGGGTCCAACTCCATCATGTCTGCAGAGTCCGTTCTGCCATGTCAGGTAACAAGGCCCAGGGACGCCGAAAGTGTGGACTCCTTTGACAAGGCGGAATAGGGGAGAGACTGTTCTACTCACAGGGTCGGCCCCAGACCTTGGTGGTCTTGCACGTCCTAAGAGAGAGTGAGGGTGGGCTGAAGATGGTTCCTTGAGCTCACTCTCTGCTAGAACTGAGAAACGCCCCCTCCACCCACTTTCTTTCACACAGGCCACTCCACACATTCTCCCACAAGGGTCATAGGCATGTCCGTTGCTCATTGGGCCCCTGGGTGGTTTTACCTGAGCCTCCCTTGTGTCTTTCTCATGCAGCATGGCTTCCTATTGGAGTAGAGGACTGGAGGCTGCAGGCTCTTGTCTGCAATGAATGCATGAATGAGTCACGGGGCATCTAAGAATTCTTGGCTCTTACTGCGGGTACCCATTTGAAATCAGGACCCGGCTCTGTGTCTCAGCTGCCTCTTAGGAGAAGGTGGTCTTAGCCAGGAGTTTGCCCAGTGTAAAAGAGGGGGGTGTTTATTTGTGTCAGGGAAGGAATTCTGTTTGTTTCTGTAAGTAGCCTTTGCTTTCAAGACTTTTAGTTAATGGGAGGTTGGATTTGCATGACTTTTCCTTGGCACTTTGAATGAAGAGAAAACCTGCACCCAGGAAATAATAAGGGTCAGCTTGTGAAGCTTCCTCCCAATAGGTGGGGACCCGGGACTTGAACCCGGGTCCTTGGGCACTGTGATGCGTTAACACTTAACCAAGTGTGCCACCACCTGGCCCCAATATTTTAGATATTTTATTATTTACCTATTTTCAACGAAAGAGAGATAGGTAGATAGCTAGACAGCAGTAGACACCAGAGTACTACTCCTTACTGGTTTATGGTGGAACTGGGGATTGAATCTGGGACCTTAGAGCCTCAGGCAAGTAAGTCTTTTTTCTTTTCTTTTTTTAAAAAATATTTATTTATTCATTTCCCCTTTGTTTTTGCCCTTGTTGTAGTTATTATTGTTGTTGTTGTTGATGTCTTCATTGTTGGATAGGACAGAGAGAAATGGAGAGAGGAGGGGGAGACAGAGAGGAGGAGAGAAAGACAGACACCTGCAGACCTGCTTCACCACTTGTGAAGTGACTCCCCTGCAGGTGGGGAACCGGGGGCTTGAACCAGAATCCTTTCGCTGGTCCTTGTGCTTTGTGCCACCTGCGCTTAACCGCTACGCTACCGCCCGACTCCCGGAAGTCTTTTTTCATAGCCAGTATACTGTCTCCCCAACCCCTTTAACAAAATCTTCTAGACCGAAGTAACTACTTTCCAGTGGGAGTCAGGCATCTTTTCCTAAATAATTTCTGGGTCAAAGAAGATACTCAAACCATAATTATAGACCACTGAGACTCTTCAAGCAGTAATGACACTAAGTGTCAAATGAAGGGTGCAGCCAAAACTGGACTTAAGAGGGAAGGTTGGAGCCTTCACATCTTTAAATTTTTAATGATAGAGGATGGGAAAAGTCAACAGGGCAGCCCACTCAAGAAGTTTTGCCAATAACAGTAAGAGACTGCGGCAGGCCTTGCTTGAAATCTCACGGTATGCTAGGCCCAGCTCTGAGCAAGGATTCGTTCATTTAGTTCTGGCCACTCTGCCATGATGTGGATCCTGCTATTATCACTGTCATTTTTCTTAGAGAGGAAATTGAAGTCCAGGGAGATAAGATAAGGTGTGCAAGTATTATAGTTTGCAAATGAGGAATGCAGAATTCAAACTTGGCCATCTGGCCCCAGAATGCATCCTCCTAGCCAATAAATATTATAAAGACAAAGACAAATAAGATAAGTATGAAATCAGGGTCAAAGCAGTAATTAATAAAGTAGAAATAATCCAATAGAATAGAATTGATAGATAGAAATTTTTTTTTGTTTGTTACCTCTGGGTAGTAGACTAGGGAAGCAGTCAGAAAAGAAGACATATGTCGGGGGGGGGGCGAGAAAAAAAGAAAAAGACCTCCCAAGAGTTCTGTGTTAAGAAAAAGTGAGAAAGGTGATGCAGTTGAAGCATCGAGGAGACTGGTATGGACAATATCCAAAGAAAGTAAGGATCCCCAAGTTTGTATTGCAGTGAGAATGAGCGAGTAATGACATTGGTGAAGGTCACTCACAATGGGCTAGGTTTGTCTATTCTCACTGCTTTGATTCCTCAGAGATCTGAGTGTTCCAGAAACATAAGTAGGATGGGAGTGGGGTGGGGAGCAGATACTTGTCTCTGAGAAAGGAGGGAAAGAAAATATCATTTGGATTAATACAGTCCTTTACTTGGCCAATTCAAATGAGACAACTTACAAATTCACAAGAACTATCAGGAATTAAAAATATTTTAAGATGGGAATTGGCCAGTGGCTCACCTGGCTAAGCACACATACTAACTAAAGTGTAAGGACCTGCTCAAGGATTTGGGTTCGAGCCCCCTACTCTCCGTTTGCAGAGGGAATGCTCCACAAGCAGTGAGGCAGGTCTGCAAGGTGTCTATCTTTCTCTCTCCCTCTCTTTCCCCCTCCTCTCTCAAGTTCTATCTGTCCTATCCAATTAAAAAAAAGTGGAAAAAAAAAAAAAGGCTGCCAGGAGCAGTAGATTCGTAGTGCTAGCACCGAGCCCCAGCAATAACCCTGGAGGCAGAAAAAAAAAACTTAAAACTACTGAAAAGGCATTGTTACCTATGTGTTGATAATAATCAGTTGGGGAGCAAAATGGTGGTGGTGGGGGTAATGTCCAAATCATAGTGATTTGTAAAAGGACTCCTCAGATAAAATTAAATAAGAAATGTGCGTGTCCTATGGGGAAAATCAAAAGCTTCTGAGAAACAAAGCAAGGTTTGTAATACCTTATTCCTGACATACACACACACACACACACACACACACACACATATATATTCATGGTTGTAAAAGTGGCAATTATCTTTTAAAAAATTTCTTTTTCTGGTGGGGGGATTGATGAAATATAATGAATGCTATTACAATCTCCATTAATATGCTTAAGAGCTTGATAAACTGAGTCTAAAGTTCACTTGGAAGAATAAATGTGCTGTGATTGCCAAGAAAATGTTGAGAATAAGGATAATGAGGCAGGGGGACTTGCCCTGCCAACATAGAGCACATTAGAAAACTGCTATAATTAAGACCCTTATTGCTATACGACAAGACAGATCAGCAGAACGGAACAGAAGGTCCAAAGACAGACTCCAGTGTATGTAATTATTTAGTACAGAAGAAAGTCAGCATTTGAAACTGGCGGGTATGGACTGAATTATTCACTAAGAGATATGGCGACCACTCACTGCCTATTTGGAAAGAAGAGTGGCAAATTAAATGAGTTTGTTGTATCAGATATCAAGAAATTGACACATGGATAAGGAGTTTAAAAAAAGCGTTAAGTGGGGTGGGGGTAGATAGCATAATGGTTATGCAAAGAGACTCTTATGCTGGAGGCTCCAAGATTCCAGGTTCAATCCCCTGCACTACTATAAACCAGAGCTGAGCAATGCTCTGGTAAAAAATAAAATAAGTTAAAGAGTAATCTTCATAGTGTAACTATAATGCTTCCCCCCCAAAGCCACAGTTTCTTGTTGCCAGTAATCATCAACCCCTCATATTGTCAAAAAGTGAATACATCTATTACCTTGTTAGTCTGCTCTTGAAAAGCCACGATCTTACTCAATTAGGAGGAATCAAGGTTTGTACGTCCTATACAAATTGATACACTTCTTAAACATTAATGTTAACATACAAATTGATACATTTCTTAAACATTAATGTTAACATACCCTACCCCCACCCCCACTTTTTCCATTTTTTTAAATTTATTTTTAGAACTTTCAGATGTGTGGCAATATAGATTGGATCATTCCGAGTTTCCATATAGTCCCTATCTCATTCCCACCCCAGTCCTCCCCTCACTAGTGGCATTTTGATTGTGTGGTTCATTGGCTATACTCAGCAAGTCAGTATTGACACATTACGATGAAGTAGAAGCTATGGTTTAAGTTAGTGTTTGTTCTCAAACAGGAGGGTGTCTGTTAACTTCTCTGAATGATTCTCCTACTCTCTTGTAGATAATTTGTTGAAGAAATTGCTTTCTTCTTTTTTTTTAATCCTGGTATCATCATCATGATTATGGTTATTTCTTCTTTTATTTTTTTATGAGTGATTTAATAGTTATCAACAAGATTGTAAGATAACTGTAATAATTGTAAGATAATTGTAATAATTGGGTCCAATTCCACACAGTCCCCAGAGTTCTGTGTCCCATCCCCTCCACTAGAACCTTCCCTATTCTTTGTCCATCTCTGACAGTATGGACCAAAATTCTATATGAGGTGCAGAAGATAGGAGGTCTGGCTTCTGTGATTGCTTCTCCATTGAACACGGGCTTTGGCAGATTGATCCATATCTCCAGCCTGTTTCTATCTTTCCCTAGTGGGGTAGGGCTCTGGGGAGCTGAGGTTCAGGGACACACTGCTGAGGTCATCTACCCAGGGAAGTCAGGATGGCATCATAGTAGCATCTATAGGTTGGTGGCTGAAAGGTGGTAATATAGCAGGATAAAATGTTTAATAACCAGGAACCAAAAAATAGGAATAAAAGAGATGAGAATAGGGATTTTAAGGTGGATAGAAGCTAGGAAGTCTATTTTAGGCATGCTCCCAGGGGCCCATGATTTTAGTAATTTTTGCCTGAGCTTGATAGCTAACATGCAGGTGGACTAAAAGTATTGGTTGGGAAAATGGTGACAGAGTTGAGAATAGAAATAGAAAGATGATTTCTTCTGGTTTCCTTCCCACGTGTCACTTAACAAGTGCTTCTGTCACACTTTCTGTAAATTGCTACTTGCATCAAGATGCTTAGAAGGCTTTAGATTTGACTTTTTTGGTGAAAAAAACTTCACATGTGGTGGAGCAGTTCAGAGTCCTCTTAGCAGTGAGCAGGTGTGACGGTAGCAGTCGCTGGGATTGTCTCCCAGGTCCCTCCCTCACGAGGCGTATAGCCTTGAGACTTCCTGTCTTCACTCACACAGACTTTCTGTTAGGAAAGATTCTGGGCTGGTTTCTACATTCTGGTGCCTGTCCTCTTTGGATCAAATTTGGAATTTGTTAAAGTAGATTCGAACAGCACAACTTGAAAAGACTCAAGTCCCATAACCAGGCTTCCTTTTTTTGAAATAAGTGATTTACTAGATCCCGAGATTACAGGGATATGGTTCTACGTTCTCACCCTTGCAGTGAGCAGCACCAGAGTTCTCTCAAAGGCTTAGAAACAGGTTGGCTACATGATTATTATTATTATTTCCCTTTCCAAATACATGGTACCAGTTCTCTAGATTCCACACATGAATGAAACCGTCCAGCAGCCGCCTTTCATCTCTTATTTATTTTGCTCAGCATAATCATTTCCAGTCCCATCCATTTTGTCCCAAAGGACACAACATCACTATCTGAAATTGCAGAGTACTATTCTATGGAGTATATATCCCATACATTCTTTTTTTTTTCTTTTTCCTTTGGCTCTAGGGTTATCGCCGGGGCTTGGTGCCGGCAATAAGAATGTGCTGCTTCTGGTGGACATTCCCCCCCCCATTTTATTGGATAGGACAGAGAGAAATTGAGAGGGGATAGGAGGAAGAAAGATAGACACCTGCAGCACTACTTCACTGCTTGTGAAGCATCCCCACTGCAGGTGGCAAGTGGGGCCTCAAACCTGGGCCCTTGCGCTTAGTACTATGTGTACTTAACCGGGTTAAGTGCCATCTCCCGACCCCCTACCCCATAATTTCTTTAGCCGAGCATCCGTCGATGGGCTTTCAGGCTGCTTCCATCTGCTAAAGTCATGTAGTCTGAGGTCCTGGATAGACCCAGGGCAAGTACACCTTAGCTCACAGTCCGATTCGTCAGTGGAAGCATTAACATAGCAGGCTTGGATTCACATTTGCTGAGACCAAGGGGTGGGCCCGCCTCCCCCTTAGTCTAGGAGGCCACATGCCCAGCACATTGCAGACATCTCTCTCTCTGTGTAAGTGTGATCGTAGGTGTTTAAATACTTAAATAGTGTACATACTTCTTACGCTTTGTGGACCTAAACACAGACCAACTACTTCCTGTGGTGCGTAATCCAAGAAACAACATCTGTTCCCAAACCAGCCCAAGACTGAACAACTTAAACAGTTTTGGGGGCCAGTGGGGGGCTGTAATTTTGCTCTTATGTGAGCTTGGAAACCTGAATCACTTTACAGACCGGCAACATCAGTGTCCTCGCAGGGCAGAGTAGGGGACAAGGGGCAGAGGCTGCAGGCATTGCTTGTTTGGGTGAAAGCCTCTGCTTGTCTTCAAGTTCAAGTGTAACCATGTCTCTCTCTCTCCCCCTCTCTCCCTCTCTCCTTCTCCCCTGCCTCCCACCCGTCACCTTCTCTCTTGCAGTCTGCTGTTTTGTTGTGCACAAGCGGTGCCATGAATTTGTCACTTTCTCCTGCCCGGGAGCGGACAAGGGCCCGGCTTCTGATGTAAGTAACAGATGGGGTCTCTATTCACCCCTACACAGGCACTGGGGTGGAGGGGGCGAGTGGGACTAGGTCAGAAATGCTGGGCTGTTCTTCCTCCATCTTCTGGGACAGTGTTCCTTTTAATGGAAAGAAGAACATTTGCATAAGAGGCGTGACTGAAGTCCAGCAAACCCCCCCCCCCAAACAGCATAGATGACCCGTGGTTTCGTGTAGCCACGCCCCTTATGCAAATATTCTTCTTTATGATTGGGGCGCGGAGAGTGGTGGGAGGGGCTAGGTTCTCGATACTATTGTCAACAGTGCAGTGCACATTATTGCCCTGAGTTAAGGAATTCTTGATACTCTGGCCCAGGAATTTGCAGGAAATAGATTCACCCTGCACTGTGTATTATTTTGCTTCAGTTGTGGAGTCCTTTTAATCCGGGTGGGACAAAAATATATACCTTACCTAAGCCGAGGTGTTCAAGTTAAGCAAAAGACAAACTTATATGGTTGAAGATATTAGAGGAATGGCAGGCAGTCTGGATGCTGTGAGGCAGTGACAAGGAGTCTTGGTACAAGTTTGCCCGAAGTTTAGGGCACGTCATTGCCTACCTACCCAACAGCCATTCTTCCCGGGAGAGGACATCTCTGGTGATTGAAGATGATGATACCTGAAGCTTGCCTTCAGGGACTCTCCTTGTAGCTGGCAAATGAGTAGAAGATTCAGTTCCCTCAGTGGGACCAAAGAGGGGAAAGACTAGGGGTGACTTGTAGAAGACTTTCCTTTCTGATAAGAGAAGGTATTCTTTGTTTGTATGATATAATGGCTGGAGCTGGGCAGCCCTGTTGGGTCAATGAGGAAGACATGATGGATATTCTGAGCATGATGGAATGGAGGAAGCTGGAGGAACCTGGGTTGTTGATGACCCCGGTAGCCTGCTGGGTCATTTTATGCCCAGACTGTATATGTGAGCTGGGCAGCTAACATCATCCTGATAGAACTTTCATTATACATCCACTTGTCCTGTTCCTTTAAAAAATATTATCTTTATTTATTGGCTAGAGACAGCCAGAAATTGAGAGGGAAGGGAAAGATAAAGAGGGACAGAGAGGCATCAGACGGTGGCACAGTGGGTTAAGCACAGATGGTGCAAAGCGCAAGGACCAGTGTAAGGATCCTGGTTTGAGCTCCTGGTTCCCCACCTGCAGGGGGGTTGCTTCACAAGTGGTGAAGCAGGTCTGCAGGTGTCTATCTTTCTCTCCCCCTCTCTGTCTTCCCCACCTCTCCCTATTTCTCTCTGTCCTATCCAACAACAACAACAACAACAATGATAAACAACAAGAAGGAAAAAATAGCCTCCAGGAATAGTGAATTCATGGTGTGGGCACTGAGCCCCAGTGATAACCCTAGAGGAAAAAAAAAGAGGGAGAGAGACAGAGAGATACTTGCAGCCATACTTCACTGCAAAGCTCTCCCCCCAAAGGTGGGCACTGGGGGCTTGAACCCAGGTCCTTGCATGTTGTAATATGTGTGCTCACCCAGGTATGCCACCACAGCTCCTTTGTCCTGTTCTTTTCTTTTTTTTTTTTTTAAAAAAAACATTTTCCAACTGTACAACATTAATCCCCAATAAAGAAATTTAAAAAAAGATAAAAAACACATTTTCTTTTTTTAAAATTATTTTTATTTATTTATTGGATAGAGACAGCCAGAAATCGCGAGGGAAGGGGGTGACAAAGAATGGAGAGAGACAGAGAGACACCTGCAGCACTGCTTCACAACTTGCAAAGCTTTCCCCCTGCAGGTGGGGACCGGGAGCTCGAACCTGGGTCCTTGCACATTGAGACATGTGTGTTCAACCAGGTGTGCCACCACCCAGCCCTTTTGTCCTGTTCTTAAATTTAAAAAAAAAAGATATTACTGGGTCTTCACTCCAGGATGACTGGTTTTCAGGTACACACAGACATACATACACACTGCAGTGGGCACTGGGGACTGAAGTTGAACCCAGGTGGAGTGTACGGGGAAGCAGGCACCTTTCAGGGGAGCTATCTTGCCACTCCACCGGGCCCCCTTCTTATCCACTTGCACTTGACCTTTGACCCAGCCTGCCCCAAATGAGCAGTGACTTCTCTGCGCCCACTGACTTGCTGTGTGGCCTGCTACAAACACTCAGCTGAAAAGCTGGCTGGTGCTCAAAGGGGGCATTTCTGTTCTGAAGATTGAAAAATCCAGGGGTGGGCCTGACTCCTGGTGATTGGGGGATGAGGTAGGGGCGTGCTGACATCAGAACCTCAGGAATGAACATCTCTACTCCCGTTTCCAGACTTTTTCTTGTCTCGCTGTCCAGGTCAGCAGCCTGGTTGTGACATTTTCTGTCTGTCTTGTGGGTTCTGAACTCAGGGCCAGAACTCAAGTCTCACAAGCCTGAAAGATTGTGGTGTGATCGGTCAGGGCTGGTCTTTGGATGCTCTACTGAGCCCATCCTGTGGTTTACGAGCATAGGAGGGAGACGTCTCCTCCCAGAGAAAACTGGAGCAGAGGCCTCGTGTGCTGGCAAAACCACAGGCTGGAGGGAACCAGAGTCCCAGGCTCAGGTCCGCATGACCTTAGACTGAGACCCTGCCTCTTGTCTGCACCTCAGATGTTGCAGCTGAAAGATGGATAAAGTGACCATCCTTCCCTCCCTCCCTGCTTTAGAGCTTCGCTGTGAGTGCTGAATGCATCTGTCAGAGCACTTAGGGCAGGGGCTGGGGCATGGCGAGAGTTATGTCTGTGACACTCACTGACAGCAGTCGTGAATAAAGGGACTGCACACAGGGCTGGCAGCCAGGGCACATGCTCTGCCTGCTCCTGGCCATCTTTCCTGGGAGTCTGGCCGGAGAGCTGTTTCTGTGGGAACAGAGTCCTACTGGCAGTGCTGCCTTGGGCGCGCGCGTGTGCGTGTATGCGTGTGTGTGTGTGTGTGTGTGTGTGTGCGTGTGCGTGTGCGTGTGCGTGTGTGTGTGTGTGTCTGTGTGTGTTGGGGACACAGCAGGCTGTAGTCCCTGCAGCTGGCAAGCATGGAGCCTGGCAGCTAACCTGGAATGATTCCACACAGTTCCAAGAAGGGAGCTTGGCACCAAGAATGATGAATTGGGCCAGACTCTTGAACTGGCTTGGCTCGGTTCACTGACCTCTCGCTGCCTCCTGTGGCTGGAGGCATGATGAAAGGCCTGACCACACCTGCTCAGCTGCCTGCCAGGCTCTCACTGGGCTGCCCGGGGATCTGGTGTGGGGGTCTGGTGGAGGAAGGGCTGGCTGCTGTCTCCTTCTGTTCTTCTTCTAGCGTTTGCCCTTCTTCCGTAGCCAGTCAACAGCGTCAAGTTGAGCCTGATGTAAAGTTTTGAGACCTCCTTTGAGTCAGTGAGCTTGTCTGAGCGGCATCTCCATTCATGACAGAGGGATCTGCTAGCCACATCCTGTATCACTGGGAATATTCTGGATTTTAGCAGAATGTGTTATAGGTAGGGCCGGGTGGTGGTGCACTTGGTTAAGCATATACATCATGGCAAAGACCTGGGTTCAAGCTCCTGTTTCTCACCTGCAGTGGGGGAAGCTTCACAAGTAGTGAAGCAGGTCTGCAGGTCTCTCTCTCTTTCACCCCTCTCTTTTAATTTTTTAATCTTTATTTATTGAATAGAAACAGTCAGAAATTAAGAGGAAAGGGGGAGATAGAGAGGGAGAGAGACAGAGAGACACCTGCAGCCCTGCTCCACCACTTGCAAAGCTTTCCCCCTGGGGCCTGGGGGTTCGAATCTAGGTCCTTATGAATTGTAACATGGGCCCTTAGCCATGTGAACCACCACTTGGCCCCTCTCTCCCCTCTCTATCTCCTCTCTCCTCTCAATTTTTCTCTGTCCTGTCCAATAAAATAGAAAAGGGGAGGATGGCTGCCAGGGGAGGTGGATTTGTAGTGTTGGCACTGAGCCCCAGTGATAACCATGGCAGCAGTTACGGCGAAATGAAACAAGAATGTGCTGTAGTTGGCATATTGCTACCAACAGACACCATCGCAGCATATCCACTTCCTCAGGACACTTTCTGAACCAGGCAGCACTTACTGGATCCGAACACTGACATAGCCATTCAGTGCCGAATAGACAAGATTTAAGGGTGCTTGCCATTGCAGGGAGCTCACAAGGTGGCAGAGTTCCTGGCTGGTACTTCTGCTTATCCTCATGCTTCTTTTTGATGTCACCTGACTGGAATCCCTCAATTCTAGAGAGACCTTGTGGAGAGACATGTCTCTGGGACTTCCCCCCCCCAGCATTATCTCTGCACATTGGAGGTTGCCAGGATGTAGGGTACGGACATCGTCCACTACCTCCTGGGAGGCTTTCTCTGAGCCGGAAAGAGGGGCATTGTCCCAAAAGGCTGGGACTTGTGAGTCAAGTGAGGGGTCTGCTCTGGGCATATAGTTTGTGGGTTCTTGCCTGTGTCTGAGGAACCCTGGTAGCCACACTCACATGCCTGGCAGGCAGCTGGTTGTCATTCTGGGTGCCTTGGTCCATGTGGCCTCAGGATCTCCAGCTGTCTAGCTCTGGCATGTCCACAGCTAAACCCACATCATGGGTCCTGGAAGAGCAGAGGGCATGTCTCCTTTCATTAGTGCTCTGCTGTCCTGTCCATCATGTCTGGTCATGTCCCGCTGGGCAGAGCGGTCTCATGGCCAAGCCCAGACACCAGTGACAGAGAAGCAGAAACTTCCAGGGAGGGGAAGACTCTCTGGTCAAGGTGCTGTGGACTCACATGGCCCCTGAAGAACTGACTGGACCATCACAAGGGGGCTTCCTAAAAGCCTTGGAGGTATGGTATGTTCCATTGAGCCCTTGAGGGCCTTGTGGAGAGAAGTCGGCTCATTTCTTCTGGCTCTGGGCCCAGGCCAGACTTGGCCACTCCCAGCTCTAGACAAGAAGTTAGGCTTTTTTCTTTTTATTCCTCCAGGGTTATCATTGGGGCTCCGTGCCTGCACTATGAATCCACTGCTCCAGGAGACCATTTTTTCCCCATTTTTGTTGCCCTTGTTGTTGTTTTTGGATAGGACAGAGAGTAATCGAGAGAGGAAGTGAAGACAGAGAAGGAGAGAGAAGGATAGACACCTGCAGACCTGCTTCACCACTTGTGAAGTGAACGCCCTGCAGGTGGGAAGTCAGGGGCTGGGATCAGGATTCTTAAATTGGTCCTTGTTTGCACGCCATGTACACTTAACCCACTATGCTACGGCCCTGGCCCTGGGAAGTTAGGCTTTTTATTGATTATGCCTAAGGCAGTGGCAACTAAGACTGCGAACTCTGGATTCAGAAACCTGAACTCAAGCCATAACTCTGCCACTTACTCACTGGGTGGGTGTTGGGATGCCGTTTTGTGAACTGTTCCTTATCTATCCACTGGGATATTTGAGCCAGCCATGATAGGTTTACTGCATTAATTATTTTTTAAAATATTTATGTATCCCCTTTTGCTGCCATTGTTGTTTTATTGTTGTAGTTATTATTATTGTTGTTATTGATGTCGTCCTTGTTAGATAGGACAGAGAGAAATGGAGAGAGGAGGGGAGTCAGAGAGGGGGAGAGAAAGACAGACACCTGCAGACCTGCTTCACCACCTGTGAAGCGGCTCTCCTGCAGGTGGGGAGCCGGGGACTCAAACCGGGATCCTTATGCCAGTCCTTGCACTTTGTGCCATGTGCGGTTAACCCACTGCGCTACTGCCTGACTCCCCTGCATTAATTAATTTAAAGAAATTAATGATTTATTTGAAAGAGGGAGAGAGGGATGAAAGGAGGGAGGGATGGGAGAGAGAGAGAGAGAGAGAAATATTGAAGCACTGCTCAGTTCTGGCATATGGTAGTGTCAGGGATTGAACTTGAAGCCTTTGGTATGAAGGTCTGGTGTGCCACCACTGTTCTTCTCTCCCTCACCTTAAATTTCTTCATATGAAACAAAGCTGAGACCAACCCCCAAAGGACTAAACTGCAAAAAGGTTAGGAAGCCTTTCTCGGAAAGCCCTAGCCAAGGACCCGCAGAGACACGTAGCTTAGGGCCTTTGATTGCTCCACTGAGTTCTGTCATTGTAAATGTATCTTTACCCAAATGCCCTTATGAGGTAATTATTGGGTTTTTTTTTTGTATGACTTTGAAACAAAACCTCAAGTTCTGACTCAAGGCTAAGAAAAGAGCTTGGGTATTCAGGACCTTAAGGCTGTGGTGTCAGATTCCGGCGCTGCCAGTTACTGCTCCAGTGTTTTCGAGAAAAATGAATCCTCTGACCCTTAGATGTTATTTTTGAAGTGGAGGAAACACCCAGATCACAGCCGTTTTTTTATCTTGAGTGGAGACTCCTTGAGCCTCCTGCATGCATCCAGGACAGTCTGGCACTAATAGTCAATGGTTTTTAAATTACTATTAATAGCTGCTCAGGAAGGGGCCCAGATTACCCTCTGACCTGGCAAGGAACAATAACTCATAGTAACAACTGACTTTATTGGAAGAAGCTCTGTGCCAGGGAGCAGAATAGGACTCTCAGCTGCTTGTGTCTAAAGATACTTTTCTGGGAGTCGGGCGGTAGCAGCGCAGAGGGTTAAGCGCACATGGCGCAAAGGGCAAGGACCAGAGTAAGGATCCCGGTTCGAGCCCCCAGCTCCCCACCTGCAGGGGAGTCACTTCATAAGCGGTGAAGCAGGTCTGCAGGTGTCTTTGTCTTCCCCTCCTCTTTCCATTTCTCTCCAACAGCAACGACAGCAATAACAACAACAACGATAAACAAGAGCAACAAAAGGGAAAAAATAAAGATATTTTTCTTCCACGTTTTATGATTTTCATAAAAGCATTTCTTATCGTTTACAGTCCAGGTAGTGAATAGACCCATTGTTCTGCCCTTTCTCTTCCCAACTCCTTCACTGACTCAGGGCTGTTGAAAATGATGGGCATTCGTAGTGAGTGTGTCCTTTCCCATCTCTGAACCAAGTCTGACTTGAGGAAGACATATTAGAGAAGACACATCACATGTTAAACACCAGAGATTTAATAAGAGGGAATTAAAAAGGAAATCGACTAGGCTATATTTCAACATTAAAAAGAACATATAAATGCTACTGTGTTTGAAAATCTGGCTGGAGTGGATGATTCTCTAGGAAATTTAAGATTGCCAATGTTTTTTTGTTCATTTGTTTCAAGGAGAAATGACAGACCAGAATAGGCAACTAACCAAGAGAGAAAAGAGAACATGGCCGCAGAAGCTTCTCTTCTCCCCATGCCCCAGCTTATAGGCTTCCTAGATGAATTCTTTAATTACAGAAAGGAACTTTTCATTCAAATAATGAAGGGTTTCTGATGGTTTCAAACTGAGTCAGGCTACCGAGAAAAAGTAAAACTCCACACTTCTCTTTGGGTCAAAAGGGAGAGAAATTTATCTCAGATTATTAATAGAAGAGAGGGGCTCCTGGGTGAGACAGTGGGAATGGAATCAGATCTTTAGGGCACAGACTTTAGACAGGATTTTTTTTTTAAGTTCTTATTTATTTATTTTTCTAATTTTTAAAATTATCTTTATTTATTGGGTATAGACAGTCAGAAACCAAGAGCTTAGGGGTAAATAGAGAAGGAGAAAGACCTGCTTCACCACTTGCAAAGCTTTTCCCCTGAAGGTGGGGACTGGGGACATGAAACTGGGTCCTTGAGCACTGTCACATGTGCACTCAACCAGGTATACCACCACCCAACCTCTAGAAAGGGATTTTAAGTTCTGTTGTTTCTGCTAGCTTTCGCTGTGTAACCAATCATTGCCAAATATGGTGGCTTGAAACAGCAGTGATATACTCCTCAGTGATTCTCTTGGGTCACTTGGCTGGTTCTTCTGATCTGAGTGTTCACCCAACTCCCTTCTGACTCTGTGGTCCTGGAGGTGGCATCAGAGTCCACAGGTGAAGGGCTCAGTCCTGGAGGACTCCACTCTCACTCCCAGATGCCAATTCCAAAGTCAGGTGCTTCTGACCAACAGGCTAGAGATTGGCAAGGCCCCAAGCACCCCCCCCCCCAATTCCCTAGTTCTCAGTTGGACGACATCTTACTGGTGGTGTCCAAGAATCACTTGCTGGAGTCCCCTCCCTCATGGGAACTGGCATCAGAATCCATTTAGTGACTAGCAGCCAAGTCACCCAGCTGCCCAAGATGTGTGACAGAGGACAAAGGGATGTGAGGAAGACACTCAGATCAGAGGTTACAAGCCCAGATTGTCACCTGTGTTTTCCACCAGTTGGCGCTAAGTCAGGGGTTCCCACATTTCTTCATGGCTTCAGATACTTTGATAGAACGGCTCACAGAATTAAGGAGACCTACTAACTCATTGATTCTGACTGATTATGAAAGGGTGTAACCAAGCCAGATGGCAGAGATATCCAGGGCTAGGGTTGTCACCCCAGAAACTCTCTGCAAACCTGATCTTTTGGGGTGGGGTGTCTTTGTGGAGGTTTCCTTGTAGTGGCACTGCTGGTCAAACCCTCGGCCATTGGTGAGTGAATTCCTATCTCTCTAGAAAGCAAAGGCTGCCCCTGAAGGTTTCAGCCCTCTCATGGATGGTTGGTTCCCTTGGCAACCAGCCCCCTAGCATGAGGTATTTTCCAGAAGCCACCTCATTAACATAATGAGAAAAGACACCTTCATCTCTCAGCTCGCAGGAAGTTCCAAGTGGTTTAGGATCACTGTACCAGAAAAGGGATGATGAACAAGTAGAGATTCTTATGAATGACAAAACTGCTAGCACAGCCTCACTGCTGTCCCTGAGGGTCACCTGGGACATTGCACTTCTCCAAATGACTTCTTCCTCCCTAGCTGGGGATGGAACTCAGAACCTCACGGTATCAGGTCCAATGGTCTAGCTGCTGTGTCACTACCAGGGTTGCCCCACACACTGGGTCTTGGGAGTCCCCAGCACAGCGAAGAGAGAGAAACCGTCACATCACAGGTGTTTTGGATTCTTTCCTTGTGTGTTACATGGGTGGTAGCCCCCACCATAATCAGGTGTGGGGAAAAAGAACGTCATCCCCTGGGTGGCTGGAGTTAAAAGGTCACACTGCAGAGCAGCGTCCAAGAATGGCAAGAATTTGGGACCAGTTTGCAGCCTGCCTGTGGTATCTCTGTGTGTGTGTGTGTGTGTGTATTTTTTATATTTTTATTTATTTATTTATTACTGAGTAGAGACAGAGAAATTGAGAGGGGAGGGGAGACAGGAAGAGAGACACAGAGACACCTGCAGCCCTACTTCACCACTTGTGAAGCTATCGCTCTGCAGGTAGGGACCAGGGGCTTGAACCGGCGTCCTTGTGCACTGTAATATGTGCTCTTAACCAGGTGAACCACTGTCTGGACCCTTGTGTGTATTTTTTTTTTTAGATTGATTTTTACCTGTTTCCCATGAGGGAGGAAGATTGAGAGACAGAGGCATTATAGCTTCACTCTGTACATGCCAATGTGGGGATCATCGGGCATCCACATCTGGTTCCTTCTCCCTCCACTGGTGTGTTAGGACTTCTTCAATTTTGTTCCCTTCCCCTCTGATGCACAGTTAGGTGCAAAAGAGAGGAACTTATAAGAGACTGGAACCAGAGGGGAAAATGAGTCCAGGGCACTTATCATTGGGTCATTTGGGTTCTGTCCTTGGCCCAAAGACCCCTCCTTGTCCTAAGGCAGCCTTCTCTGCTCCCTTCTCTCCTTTGGGGTCCCAGGAGCTAACCCCCTCCACCCCCTCCGTTCCTGTTTGCCCTTGTGCCTCAAGCCTGCAGTTACTGTGCTGCCTCCTTGTGGCTTTCCCAACACTGCCCACACCTTTATAAATAGCCCTTTCGCGAATCTTCCTTAAACTCTTTAATTCGAGTGTGCCATCTGTTTCCGGTGAGGCCTCTCGCTGATTTGTACTTGCCTCATTTGCTCCTAATGCAGACAGGGCAGAGCTATAAAGATGTCTTGTCAGCGAGGAGGGAGTTGCAGTGGACTCCATGGAAAGATAGACAGGCCCTGTTAGGACAGGAGAATGGCCTTTCTCCGCGGAGGGTTCTGATTGGTCAGCCCTCTTACACTTGATCACGTGACCCCCCCTGTCGCTCAGGGAGTAGTAGCACGTACTAGGAGAAGGGTTGAAAATGAGACCGACAGCTCCCACAAGTTTATTAGCAACAAGTTTGACCAAAAAATGACAGACGTAACCAAAAAAGGTTGGCAGGAAATGAAAACCAGGGAGCTCTGAATCTTGAGGAATACATTCTAAATAAAATCTTGGATACTGTTTAATTCTTGAGATAGGCAAGCTGGCTACAGTTATCTTTTTGGAACTTAAAAGAATCAACCTGGAGATTAAAGTAACAGAGACATTTGAGAGATATAACAAAATAGAGGGCCCAAGATTCAGCCAGCAAGGGCATAAGGAATCTAGAAAAGAGAGATTAAGATGGCAGAGGCTAGAGCAAAGTATCTGTACTCACCCAATCAATGTAAAATGGATTGAAACTCTTGACTAAAGGGTTAAGACTGATCAGATTACTTAAACAACAGACAGCTCTAGGTAATGTCTTAGAGATGCTTCAAATAGGGCAAAAGTCAGAAGGGCAAAATTACACACGCAGATATAAGACACAGTCTTAGTAAAAATGCCAAAAGAAACAGGATTCAAGGGGCCGGGCGGTGGCACACCTGGTTAAGGGCACATGGTAGGACGCGCAAGAACCCACTCAAGGGTCCAGGTTCAAGCCCCCACTCCCACCCTGTGTGTGTGTGTGTGTGTAGGGGGGAAGTTTCACAAGTGGTGAAGGAGGTGTCTATCATTCTCTTTGCCTCTTAATCTCTCCCTCTTCTCTCAAGTTCTCTGTCCCATCCAATAAAATGGATGAAAAGAGCCAGGAGCAGTGAATTTGTAGTGCCAGCACCAAGCCCCAGTGATAAAATCCTGGAGGCAAAAAGAAAGAAAGAAAGAAAGAGAAAGAAAGAAACAAACAGGACCCCAAAAAAGTATGAACAGCAGGCCAGGTGGCGCACCTGGTTAAGTGCTCACATCACAGTGTTCAAGGACCCTGGGTTCAAATCCCTGGTCCCCACCTGCATGTGGAAAGCTTCATGAGTGGTAAAGCAAGGCTGAAGGTGTCTATCTCTCCTATCTCACCCTCTTATTTTTTCCCTGTCTCTATCCAATGACTAATAAAAATATATTTTTTAAAAGGTATAAACAGCAGGAAGTGGAGAGAATGTGTTCATATATATCACTGCATGGTAGGGGTATACGTCAGTGTGACCTCTCTGAAGTGAAAATAAGCAACACATTTGAAAAGGGCTAATGATCTTCTTGACTGAAGCATTGAGAGATCTCATTTTAAAAAAAATTTAAAAATATTTATTTATTTATTTGCCCTTTTGTTGCCCTTGTTTTTCATTGTTGTTGGAGTTATTATTATTGTTGTTATTGATGTCATTGTTGTTAGATAGGACAGAGAGAAATGGAGAGAGGAGGGGAAGACAGAGAGGGGGAGAGAAAGAGAGACACCTGCAGACCTGCTTCACTACCACCTGTGAAGCGACTCCCCTGCAGGTGGGGAGCCAGGGGCTCGAACCGGGATCCTTAGGCCGGTCCTTGTGCTTTGCACCACCTGCTCTTAGCCAGCTGCACTACCGCCTGACTCCCAAAAGAGACCTCATCCCCCCCCCCATAAGAATTCCAATTCTAGGAATTAATTTTGCTAACAGATCCCTTATGGGTTGTTGCATGTATTTGATTAACTTGCTAATTCACTGTGCCAGCTACTATTATGTTAACAACAACAACAAAAAGAAAACCACCTAAATAACTTCAATTTGAGTTTTTTGTTTGTTTGTTTAACCAGAGCACTGCTCAGCTCTGGCTTATGGTGGTGCGGGGGATTGAATCTGGGACTTTAGAGCCTCAGGCATGAGACTCTCTTTGCATAACCATTATACTACCTACCCATACATTTAAAAAAAATTAAATTTATCTTAAAAAGGAGACATTAACAAAACCATAGGGGTACAACTCCACACAATTCCCACCACCAGGTCTCTGCATCCCATCCCCTCCCTGATAGCTTTCCTATTCTTTAACCCTCTGGGAGTATGGACCCAAGGTCATTGTGGGATGCAGAAGGTGGAAGGTCTAACTTCTGTAATTGCTTCCCTGCTGAACATGGGTGTTGACTGGTTGATCCATACTCCCAGCCTGCCTCTCTCTTTCCTTAGTGGGGTGGGGCTCTAGGGAAGCAGAGCTCCAGGACATATTGGTGGGGTCATCTGTCCAGGGAAGTCTGGTCAGCATCATGCTAGCAGCTGAAACCTGGTGGCTGAAAAGAGAGTTATCATACAAATCCAAACAAATTGTTGAAAAATTTGGACCTAAAGGCTGGAATAATGCAGATGAAGTTTTAGGAGTCCTCCATTTTGTAGATAGCCAGTAGGCATATTTCAGTTATATTTCAAAGGGCCTATAGCTATATGAGTTTTTTTTTTCCCTGAGCCTGAAATCTGATATGCAGGATCCAAGTTATTGTCTGGGGAGGTGATGTCGTGGCTGGAAAAGGGACAGAAAGCTGGATCAGGGAAGAGAGTAGCTCCCTAATATGGAAAAGTGGTATAAATATTGTTGACTGCAAACCCCATCAATTTGATGTGATCTAGGGCCCATATTCAGCTTAGGAGCCTATGTGACCTCTGCATCCCTGTAGATCTGAGCACACATTCTGTGGTCATGAGTAAGAATGTTCCAGGTTGCCCTAATATCGATCCATCTTCCTCAGGTGTAGCATAGAGTATGTTGTCCATCCTCCCTTCGGAGGATGGAACATTCTCTACCTTTGTTGATCCAAGTTGAGGGCAAGGTCCTATGGGGGGGGCTCACACAGGGGTCTGTTTTGTTGTTCCTGATAGAGATGACTGGTAACAATGGATAGAGGGATATATTTGAGGTAGGCCCATCATGTCTGTTTGGGAATCTCACAACTCCCTGACTAGGGCCCCAGCTGATGGGGTGGCCTGATAGTGACTAAAGAGTCATTATTAAAGTATGCCAGTCTCTTGCCCTTATTCAGCTTTTGCAGTCCTTGCTTTGCTAAGTTTCTTCTCCCCGTCCTCCTC
>NC_080176.1:9452114-9544614 GCF_950295315.1 Erinaceus europaeus | reverse complement strand
CACCAGGCCTTCCCTCCCTGGTGTCTCTCCTCTCCTGCTCCCTGAGCTCAGCGTCTCAAGCCTGGTTGCATAACTGACTTATGGGCAGAGCTTTGTAACAGAAGCCTGGAGCCTGAGCCCAACCCAGGCAGGGGAAAGCAACATCTCTTGCCTGGCTTAGAGGCTCCAGAGCTAAGAGCCTGGGATGGCGTGGGCCATCCTCCCACGTTGCATCCTCTGTCCCCTCCCGACAGGCTCAAGTCCTCCTGTCTGTCCCATGTCATGGGACCTTACATTTCTGTTATAGCTTCTGGGTCCAGGTGGGTGACCTTGGGCACGTTGCTGAACTTCTCTGGACTTCAATTTCTCCCCCCGTAAACTGGAGGGAGTTTATAAGCCTTATTTGCCTGGCAGATGAGAGTCTAGTGAGTTGATTCTCTGTCTGGCATGAGCTGTAAGTATGGTACAGAGGCAGTCACCAGGGCTATTTGTTGCTGGGGTCTGTAGCTCCCTGTGGGTAGGGTCAGGGTCTGCGTGTGTCTCTTCCACATCCAGGACAGCGTAAGGCCCAGGGCAGCTCTGCCAGAACACTTCACAGCTCAGTGTCGTGTCCTGATGCTGCACTTGGCCAAGGATAAATGCAGGTCAGATTATAGGCTTGCTTTTGCAAATTCAGTTCCTTGTCTGTTGGGACCCAGTAGTTTATTTGTGTAAGCTTAAAAAAAAATTACCTCAGGGGCAAGTGGTGGCGCACCTGCTGAGTGCACCTGTTAACAATGTGCCAGGACCCGGGTTCAAGCCCCCTAGTCCCCACCTGCAGTTGGAAAGCTTTGTGCGTGGTGAAGCAGTGCTGCAGGTGTCTCTCTTCTTCTCTGTCTCCCCCCTCCTTCTCAGTTTCTGACTGTTTCTATTCAATAGATAAAGATAATTAAAAAGTTTATTTTATCTCAGTTTAATTTTCCTTATTTGATAGGATGGAGAGAAATTGAGCGAAGAAGGGAGGAGAGATAGAGAGAGAGAGAGAGAGAGAGAGAGAGAGAGGTCTGCCACACTGCTTCACCATTTGTGAAGTTCCCCCCTGCAGGTGGGGACCAGGGACTTGAACTCAGGTCTTTGAACACGGCTACATGTGTGCTCAGCTGAGTGTGCCACCACCCTGGCCCTAAAGATTTCTTTTTAAAGGACTGGTTGAACTATTGATGAAAGAGAAAAGAAGACGAGAGATTGTGGCAGTGCCCACGATTGAACTCAGGAGCCTGGACTTGTGAGTCCAGTGTTCTAGGCAACACCTCCTGGCTGCAGGTCTTGTGTTTACTGTCTCCAGGATGTGGCCCTGCACAGGCTGTGGTGTCAGAGTCTTTGGGGTGACGGGGCCTGCTGGGCGTTCCTTCTGAAGACGGCTTCCTGCTCTTCTAACTAAAAGCTATTACTGTTCTCCCCAACTTTAGGCTTCTGGGGGGCTTTGGGGGCCTGTCAGAAAGCTGGACACATCGTGCAAGCTGAGTAACCCTGAGCCCATCTTTTTTTGGGGTGGGTGTGCTGGGGCTCAGACCATATCCCTAGGCTGCCTTATGCTGCAGCTGGGGGAGGAGGGATGAGAAAGAGTGTGTGTGTGTGTGTGTGTGTGTGTGTGTGTGTGTGTGTGTGTGTCTGTGTGTGGTGGGTGATGGAGTTTTATTTAGAACACCAGGGTGTGTGTGGGGGGCAGTGAGTTCACATGGCCTCCCTGTAAGAGGCAGGACAGACTTGCCAGCAGTCAGGAGGGACCCCGAGGCTGTCAGAGCTTACAGGGCTCCCAGGGGAATACCCCTCAACCCCCTTTGTTTTCTGAAAGGGGAACTGAGACCAGACCTTGGAAGTCACCAGCCCAAGAGAACACGGATGTCATTCTTGCTTTAAGCTAATGCTGGTCAAGTGCGTGTGACATGAAGGTCCCAGAGGCCAGGCCAGGAATCTCTTGATTCTAGAGAGCAGGAATACGTGCGCTGGTCAGCTTCAGCCAATGCGGATGTAACTAACGTGTGTCAAGTGCTAGGCTCTTTGCAAATATTAGCTCCCTCGATTATCAATGCTATTTATTTTTATTAGTGATTTTAATAATGATTCCCAGATTGTACAATAATCAGGATACAATTCCGCACAGTTCCCACCACCAGAACTCCGTGTCCCATCTGCCCCCACTGGAAGCTTCCCTATTCTTTATCCCACTAGGAGTAAGGACCAAAATTCTTTATAGGGTGCAGAAGGTGGGACGTCTGGCTTCTGTAATTGCTTCTCCACTAGACATGGGTGTTGGCAGGTAGATCCATACCCCCAGCCTGTTTCTGTCTTTCTCTAGTGGGGTAGGGCTCTGGGAAGGTGAGACTTTGGGACGCATTGGTGAGGTCGTCTGTCCAGGGAAGTCAGGATGGCGTCATGGTAGCGTCTACAACTTGGTGGCTGAAAGGCAGTAAGATATAAAGCAGGAAAAACGGTTTAATAAACAGGAACCCACAGGTAGGAATAAATCAGAGGAAATTAGGGGTCTTGTGTGAGAACCTAGCAAGTCTATTTTAATCATGTTCCAAGGGACCCATGACTTTAATAATTTTTGTCTGAGTCTGATGGACTTGGTCTTACTGTTAGCTTTGTTGTTGGTGTTCTTTCCACACTCAAGGTGAGACTGGCTCATTGAAATCCACAGTCTGGGAGGTGGCTCAGAGGTTGGAGTGCAAGGTGTGTGTGTGTTTGTGTGTGTGTGTGTCTGAATTTGTTCCCTGGCATGACGGATACTGGGTCAGTGCTCTGGCCTCTCCCAGTCTCTGTTATAAAATAAATAAAATAAATCTCAGGAAAAAAGAGAGAGAGGGGGCCAGGTGGTGACACACCTGGTTGAGTGCACATGTTACAATGTGCAAAGACCTGGGTTCAAGTCCCCCAGTCGCAACCTGCAGGGGGAAAGCTTCACAAGTGGTGAAGCAGGGCTGTAGGTGTCTCTCTGTCTCCTTCCCTTTTTATCTCCCCTTCATCTCCATTTCTTGCTGTCTCTGTCAAATTAATAAAGACAATAAAAACTTAAAAAGAAAAAGGAAGAGAGAGAGAGAGGTGGGAAAGAGGCTCTCATTTTCTTTATGTCTCAATTTCTCTGTCTCTGTCCAAAATAAATAAAACCGCAGCACAGAGAGGTTAGGTAACATACCCAAAGCCACACAGCCAGTAAGTCACTGAGTTGGCACTCAGTCCCTGGCAGCCTGGCCTGACACTAACTTATGAACGTGCTTTGGCTGATGCTGATGCTATGTCTATCTTATAGCTCTGTAGTAACTCTCCCATATCCTGCTCAAGGTGTCGGTGCCAGGGCTGAGTTTAACCATGTGAGTCTCTCTCACAAGGTCCTCAGAATTTCCTACCATGGCACTTGACAGCTCCAGGCTGAGGGTCTGAGCCAAACACAGAGAAGGGACAGGAAGAGCTTGAAGCAGGCAGATGGCAGAGAGGGGAGGCATGCAGCCCGGCTTTTCCCCTGTCAGCCTGCAGGTCTTATCTCCAACTCTCCCTCCCTGGTGATGCAGCCCACGTCTCTGCCAGACTGGACATGCCTCCCAATACTCTGGGGGGCTTCAATTTCTCCTCTTTTTAAAAATTTTTATTTTATTTTTTGCCTCCAGGGTTATTGCTAGGACTTAGTGCCTGCACCATGAATCCATTGCTCCTGGAGGCCATTTTTCCCCCTTTTGCTGCCCTTGTTGTTGTAGCCTTGTTGTGGTTATTGTTGTTATTGATGATGTCGTTCATTGTTGAATAGGACAGAGAGAAATGGAGAGAGGAGGGGAAGACAGAGAGAGGGAGAGAAAGACAGACACCTGCAGACCTGCTTCACTGCCTGTGAAGTGACTCCCCCTGCATGTGATTGAGCCAGGGGCTCAATTCTCTTGTCTTTTTAAAAATAATTTCTCTTTAATTTTTTAAATTATCTTTATTTATTGGATAGAGACAGCCAGAAACCAAGAGGGTAGGGGGAGGTTGAGAGGGAGTAAGAAAGAGAGAGGCCTGCAGCATTGCTTCACTGCTGACAAAGCTTTCTCCCTGCAGATCGGGACCAGGGGCTTGAACCTGGGTCCTTGTGTATTGTAACATGTGTGTTCAACCGGGTATACCACCACCCAGCTCCTCCTTCTCTGTCTTATCTTCCAGCTCTGATTACACACACACCCTCATTTTCTTATTTATTTAAAAATATTTTATTTATTTATTGGACAGAGAGAAATTGAGAGGAGAGGAGGAGATAGACACCTGAAGCCCTCTTCATCACCTGTGAAGCTTCCCCTTGTCCCACAGGCAGGAGTCAGGGGCTTGAACCTGGGTCCTTGTGCAAAGAAAAAAAAAGGGGGGGGCAATGGTTTGCACTTTATTTAAACACACACACTTGCGGTGATTTATACTGGGAAGAAAAGAAAAAAAAGAACATCAGCAAAACTAAGAATGACCAGTGGAAGGCTGGGAAAATACTGATTTCTCTGCAGGAGAGTGTGGATAAGCTTACTGATTATATAGGGGCACAGTCGCAAGTACTTTGCAAAGAAACAAACTTGATTTTTTTTTTTTTTTGCCTCCAGGGTTATTGCTGGGTCTCTGTGCTGGCACTATGAATCCACTGCTCCTGTTCGCCATTTTTTCCATTTTATTTGACATTTCAGAGAGAAATTGAGAGAGGAGGGGGGAGATAGAGAGGGAGAGAGAAAGACAGACACCTGCAGACCTGCTTCACCACTTGTGAAGTGTCCCCCTTGCAGGTGGGGGAGTGAACCCAGATCCTTGTGTGGATCCTTGCACTTAGCACTATGTGTGCTTAGTTGGGTGTGTCACCACCCAGCCCCGGATTTTTTTTTTTTTTTAATGGGCAGAAGGGTATATAAAAGGAAACATCTATTCAGTATTTATATCTACCTGGGGCCGTGAGTGCTCTGTGTCAAGCTTTCTGTCATCAATCTGGGGGCTAGATACTACTGTCCTCCTATTTTCAAGTGGAGAAAGAAAAGCTTAAAAGGGTTAAGGGACTGCACCCCCCCCCCTTCCCCAAGTCAGGAAGCTAATAGCTGCCCACACCAGGTGTTCAGTTTGAACTTGGCTATTAATTAACTGCTGATGTTAAGCCTGACTCCTCGGGGCAACTCTGAACCCAGGAGCTTTGTGTGAGGGGCGGCCAGGCCCGGAGAAGGCGAGGTGTAGAGAGACCCCGGAACAGGCTACTGTCTCTGTGGGCGCTGGGACTTCCGTCAGTACAGCCTCTCAGCTCTGTTCACTCAGTAGCAACCAAGTGAAAGAGCTTCACCAGGTCACTGTGTTGCCCCATCAGCTGTGGCTTGAGTCAGGACAGCTTCTAGCCTTGAGTGTGTTTAGGGTTCATGAACTCTCAGTCTGCACCTATTATGCCCAGTGAAGGATTCTTTGTCCCTCTGGACAGTTTGGTGGGGGTGGGGTGTTTGGTCAGTGCTAAGAGAACTTGCTTGACCCCCCCCCCAAAAAAAAAAAAACCCTCTAACTTCTGCATGGAGCAACCTCACTCTCTTAGATCTCTGCCCCCTCCTGCCTCCTTGGATAAACACCTGCTGGGTTCTTCCATGCTGTGTCCCACTGGGGTCTCTCTCTCTCTCTCTCCCCAGGTTCAAGTCCAGCAACTCCTCCTCCCATAATTTTGCTTCTCTCCTTCTTCTCCTTCTCCTTCTCCCTCCCTCCTTTCCTCCTTCCCTCCCTCCCTCCCTTCCTTCCTTCCTTCCTTTTTTTTTTGGCCTCCAGGGTTATCACTGGGGCTTGCTCAGTGCCTGCACTACAAATTCCTTGCTCCTGGCGGCCATTCCCCCCCCTTCCTCTTATTGGACAAGACAGAGAGAAATTGAGAGAGGAGAGGGAGACAGAGAGGGAAAGAGAAAGACACCTGCAGACCTGCATCGCCACTTGTGAAGTGTCTCCTCTGCAGATGGAGAGCTGGGGCTTGAACTCAGATCCTTGCATAGGTCCTTGTGCTTAGTAGTATGTGTGCTTAACCAGGCACATCACTGCCTGCCACCCCCCAACCCCTTGTTTTGCTTTTTCAAGGTGTCATTTACCCCGGACCCCAAACAGGGGTTTTGGGAAAGACACCACCACGTGTGTGTGATTTTTTATGACAGTACACTGCTATAATTATTCTGTCTGACTATTAGTTATTGCTACTCTCTTAGTGGGCCTGATATTTACCATCGGTACATGTGTATCTAATGGGGAAAACAACAACATGTGTAAGCATCTCCCTATGGCTGCTTTAATGAATTTGTTAGAGTTCACAAAACATTATTCTACAAGTGTTGGAGGTGCACTTAATACAGTTATGATATATTTCATTTCCTTTCCTTTCCTTTCCTTCCTTCCTTCCTTCCTTCTTTCCTTCTTTTCCTCTTTCTTTCTTTCTTTCTTCTTTCGTTCTCTTTTCTCTCTCTCTCTCTTTCTTTCTCTCTTCCTTCCTTTCTTATTGCTACCAGGGTTATCACTGGGGCTTAGTGCCTGCATGAGGAATTCTCTGCTCCTGGTGGCTATTTTAATCTTTTTTTTTTTTTTTTAGATTAGGTAGGACAGAGAGAAATTGAGAGGACAGTGAAATAGAGAGGGGAGAGACAGAGAGACATCTTGCAGACTTGCTTCACTGCTCATGAAACTTCCTCCCCTACAGGTGGGGCACGGGGGCTTGAACCCAGGTCCTTGTGCATGATAACAAGTGTGTTCACTCAAGTCTGCCACTGCCTGGCCCTGTGACACACACGTGTGTGTGTGTGTGTGAATTTTTAAAGGTATTTATTAATTCCCTTTTGTTGCCCTTGTTGTTTTCTTGTTGTAGTTATTGTTGTTGTTGATGATGTTGTTGTTGGATAGAACAGAGAGAAATGGAGAGAGGAGGGGAAGACAGAGGGGGGAGAGAAAGACAGACACCTGCAGACCTGCTTCACCGCCTGTGAAGTGACTCCCTGTAGGTGGGGAGCCAGGGCTCGAACTGGGATCCGTAGCCCGCTGCGCTACCGCCTGACTCCCTGTGTGTATTTTTTTTTAACCCTGCTTTACTTTCAGGCAAAGGGCAGCAAACAACATTTACTCTCATGTTCCTTGAGTTATTGTTGGTTTTTCCATTTCAATTTATGTAATTTTTATCAGGATTTATATAATTTTTATCAGGATTATGGTAGACTCCCTCTTTTCTTTCCTTTTCTTTTCTTTCTTTCTTTCTTTTTTTTACAAAGAGAGGGACAGATAGGAGACACCACAGTGCTACTCTCGTGATCATGGGGTTCTCCCCTGCAGGTGCTCCTATGTGGTGGCTGGGGGGCTTGAACCTGCATCCTCACACACGACCCAGTGTGTGCTTTACCAGATAAGCCATCTCCTGGCTGCTTTTCTGACTCACCTGAGAATATACTCTTGAGATTCTTCCCTAGTCATGCAAGTCTGGGAAGTGTCACTGTGAGTCTTCTTCTTTTATTCCCCCCCTCCCCCTTTGTGGAGTAATGAGGCTAAGAGTTTGCCTGGTGGGGCCAGGCAGTAACCCACCTGGTTAAACGCTCACATTACAGTGTACAAGGACCCAGACTCAAATCCCCAATTCCCACCTGCAGGGGGGAAGCTTCTTAAGTGATGAAGCAGTGTTGGAGTTGTCTCTCTGTCTCTCTCCCTCTCTCCCTCCTCCCCCCTCTCAATTCCTCTCTGTCTCTATCCATTAACAAATAAACAAATATTTAAAAAAAAAATCTGTCTGGCCTGTGGGCTGGGTAGTGTGATGAGAATTTTACCGTCATGATCAATGATATGGGTACTGTTACCATCTCCATTTATGGAGAAGGAACCAGAGGCTCCGAGAGACCGAGTCACTTGTCTGAGGTCACACAGCTAGCTCAGAACCACCTCCACCCTCCCTGTTCTGACAGTTATTTCCTGCATGAATTTTCAGTCTGATGTGTCCATCTGTCCTCTGGGACTTGGCCCTCAGGGAGTCTTTAAATGTCCTGAGGTGACACAGTTTGAATCTGCAGGCTGCTTTTCCTTCCTTATCCATCAGACTTTGTTGGGGTGGAGGTGGTGGTGGTGGTGGGTGTTTTGCTTTCTTGCCTTTTATTTCAGCTCAGCGTCCTGGGCCTGGCCAGCTCACAGTCCACCTGCTGAACAAACACACACACACACACACACACACACTCTCTCTCTCTCTCTCTCTCTCAGTCATGAACAGGTGGTGTTTCCTTTCAGGTGGGCTGGAGACCTTGTTTCTCAACTTGAGGAGGAATCACTGCCCTCTCAGTCTGAGAGAGATGGGGGGGGGGAGGGAGGAAGGGAGGGGGGGAGAGAGACGCTATTTTGGGCTTGAGCTTAGAGCACCCTCTGCCCTCTGTTTTGTGCTTCCTCCCTCCTGAATCCTCAGCTTGTGTCCCGTGACAGGTGACCACAGTGAGCTGGGCTTTGCCAAGAAAGTTGAAGGTGAAGAGTCTGGTCTGAGGGCTGTCACCAGCAGCTGCTGTGTTGGTGTAGGGGTGAAGTGGCACCCCCACTCACTGGGCCACCCCCTGGGATGGCTGATCAGCAGAGAGGAAGCCAGGTGACACACCGCACTGCTGTCCCCACACAGAGACGCCCTCCGTTTGGGCGTCTGGCCACCTTGGATTTTGGTCCTGCTTCCTCTGTTGACTTTCCTTGTGACCTCACACAAGCCGTGTCTTTGAGCTCAGTTTGCTCTTTGTAGATGCCAGGATATTGGGGTGTGGAACTGTACACTGCAACTTTACAATCTGGTAGCCCTTATTAGTCACAAATAAAAAATGGAAAGAAAAAGATAAAGAAAAGGCACATTGGGTGTGAGAATGGTCTTCTCCCTTCCCCGCGTCCCCACCCTTCGCACCACTGAGCACTTGCTGCTGTTGAAGAGAGGCACTGAGAAGGATAAGGCTTCTGATAGCTTCTGGTCGGATGGAGATGCTTGGGGTTTGGCCTGGGAGGGATGCCCTCTAGAGCGTTTCCAAGGTAACGTGCCCAGGAGGGCACAGGTGGCTGCTGGGAGCACCAGTGCAGACTCATACACACCCCCACATGCAGGTGATAAAGCCCAGTGATACCACTGTGAGGAGAGGGAGAGGGAGAGAAACACACACACACACACACACACACACACACACACACACACACACACGATACTTAGGCTTGGCTGAAGTGAGAACAGGAGACTCACGTCTTTGGAAGCTAGTCTGCAGTGCAGGCAGCCCATGTGAGTGTGAATGACTGAAGGTTCTAGAATCCGGGGCTGGGAGGTAGCGCAGAAGGTTAAGCTCACATGGCGCAAAGCCCAAGGACTGGTGTAAGGATCCCGGTTCGAGACCCCGGCTCCCCACCTGCAGGCGAGTCGCTTCATAAGCGGTGAAGCAGGTCTGCAGGTGTCTGTCTTTCTCTCCCCCTCTGTCTTCTCCTCCTCTCTCCATTTCTCTCTGTCCTATCCAACAACCAACGACAGCAATAACAACAATAAAAATAAAAAACAACAAGGGCAACAAAAGGGAAAAAATAGTCTCCAGGACCAGTGGATTCATAGTGCAGGCACCAAGTCTCAGCAATAAACCTGGAGGCAAAAAAAAAAAAAGCTAGAATCAAGGCAACAGGGGTTTGGCTGGTGGAGATGTTGCCACAAGTCAGTCTCCAGGTCAAACTCACAGAGGCTTGGGGACACTGGAAAGACCTAAGGACATTAGAATCCTGATCAAAGGGAAGTCATAGCTCTTCTGCCAATCAGTAGAGCAAGGAGCCCTGTGAGAAGGACAGAGACAGACAGACAGACTGCCCGAGAGATGGGGGCAGAGCTGGCCCAGGCTGCCCTTCCCCCACCCCCAGATTTCTTTTAATTTTTATTTATAAAAAGGAAGCACTGACAAAAACCATAGGATAAGAGGGGTATAACTCCACACAATTCCCACCACCAGAACTCCATATCCCATCTTTTTCCCTTTCCTATTTTATAACCCTCTGGGAGTATGGACGCAGGGTCATTGTGGGGTGCAGAAGGTGGGAGGTCCGGCCTCTGTAACTGCTTCCCTGACTCCCACTCCCCAACTTTCTAAGGGCAAGACCACAGGACCTAAAGGTTTAAAGCCTGGCAAGCCCTGCCCACTTCTTCTTCTTCTAGCGTTTGCCCTTCTTCCGTAGCCAGTCAACAGCGTCAGATTGAGCCTGATGTAAAGTTTCGAGACCTCCCTTGAATCTGGAGAGGTGGCAGTCATTGACTATGTGGGTCATAGTCTGTCTGGAGCCGCAGGGGCAGTTCGGGTCGTCTCTGGCTCCCCAGCGATGGAACATAGCGGCGCACCGGCCATGGCCTGTTCGATAGCGATTGAGGAGGGCCCAATCATAACGTGTTAGGTCAAAGCCGGGTTGACGCTTGCAGGGGTCTGTGATGAGGTGTTTGTTCTTTACCTCGGCTGACTGCCAACTCTGTTTCCAAGAGTCTGGAACAGAGAAGTTCAGTGTAGGCATAGGGGACCAGATTGGGTGACGAGACGTCAAGCGTTGGACAGGGTGGGCGAAGATATCCGCGTATATTGGCAGGTCCGGTCGAGCGTAGACGTGGGAAGTGAACTTAGATGATGCCGCATCCCGACGAATATCTGGCGGGGCGATGTTGCTAAGAACTGGCAGCCATGGAACCGGGGTGGAATGGATGGTTCCAGAAATTATCCTCACGGAGGAATATAATTTGGAATCGACCAAGTGGACATGGGGGCTACGGAACCATACTGGGACACAGTATTCTGCAGTGGAATAGCATAATGCCAGAGATGATGATCGTAGTGTGGAAGCGCTCGCGCCCCATGAGGAGCTGGCCAGTCTTGCAATGATGTTATTCCTCGCGCCCACCTTTGCTGCAGTTTTTATGAGATGTTCGTGAAATGACAGAGTGCGATCGAGAGTAACGCCAAGATAGACTGGCTGGGCTTCATGCTGGATTCTTGTATCGCCAAGCTGCACATTAAGCTCACGCGAGGCCGAGGCATGGTGTAGATGGAAAACAGATGATACCGTTTTTGCAGTGCTAGGGATTAGTCGCCATTTTTTACAGTAATCAGATATCAGAGACATGTCTTTCGTGAGTGTTTCCTCAAGGATGTCGAACTTTGATGCCTGAGTTGCACAGCAGATGTCATCGGCGTAGATGAACTTCCTTGAAGAAGTTTCTGGGAGGTCACTGATGTAAATATTAAATAGCGTAGGAGCCAGAACAGAGCCCTGCCCACTGAGGCTGGGCCAGTCCACCACACAGATCCCTCCTCCTCCTCCTGAGAGTCTGAATGGGGGAGCGGCTGCCTCCTGAGTGCCCCCTACAGGCCACCACCAGTCATGAACAGGTGGTGTTTCAGGTGGGCTGGAGACCTTGTTTCTCAGCTCGAGGAGGAACCAGTGCTCAAAAAGCCTTCAGTGACAGAGGAGTCTTTAGTCTTTATTGAGACAGAATTTTCCCTTTTTGTCATTTGTCCCCCTCCTACCCCAGTGCCTCTTTTTTTTTTTTTTTTTAAATTGCCACCAGGGTCATCGCTGGGGCTCAACCATGTGCACCACCACCCAGCCCCAACGCTGACACTTTTCCAAAGTAGTTGTGTCCTTTCTGTTCTTTCTTTGTGTCCTCTGTGTCCTTTCTTCAGACTTTTTAGAGAGTAGTGATTGTGTGAGTTAGTTTTTTTTTTTTTTTTCCGCCTGCCCTTGGGAAAACCAAGGTTTTCGAGGAATGTGATCATTCTAGTCAACAACGGGGTTATTTTTAACTTTTGGAAGTTAACAGTTTCCTCAGGAAAAACACTTATCACTTTACTCACACATAGAATGTTGCCTTTTTTTTTCTGACTTGTTCATTTTCTGTTTTTGTTAGGATGAAAGGGTTTTTTTTGTTTTATTTTGTTTTGTTTCAGAGCTGGGGCCAGGACCAGGTATTATTTCATCACTCCTGGGTCTACTTTTAAAATTTTGTTTATTTGTCACCAAGGTGACCAATGGACTTTAGAGCCTATACAACTCCACTCCACTGCTCCTGGTGGCCTTTTTATTTTCTCTCCTTTCTCTTTGGGTAGAAGGTGAGGAACAGATAGATAGAGAGAGAGAGACAGAGAAGGAGAGACATCACAATACCAGCCCACCACCTGTGAGGCTTTCCCCCTGCAGGAGCCCCCATGTGGTGGCCAAGGCCTCAAACTTGGGTCCTCATGCTTGGCAGTGTGTTTTCTACCAAGTGGGCCACTGCCTGGTCCTACCTACCCTTTTCATTTAGATAGATAGATAGATAGATAGATAGATACAGACACAAAGGAAGTGAGACCACATTTCCAGAGTTTCTCCCTTCTCCTCCTGCCATGGCTCTCCATGCAGTGCCAGAGTTCAAACCTGGGCCTCACACATGGTAAGGCATGCACCCTCCCCGCTGAGCTATCTTCTAGCCCTGACACAGTAGTCTGAAAGGCTGGGCCCAATGGTGTGAATGCCGGTTCTTCCCAGGAATAACCTCTGCTTTGTATCTCATGGCCTTAGGACCCCCGGAGCAAACACAAGTTCAAGATCCACACCTACTCCAGCCCCACGTTCTGCGACCACTGCGGGTCTCTGCTGTACGGTCTTCTCCACCAGGGCATGAAATGTGACAGTAAGTACCCTTGGTAGGCCCCCCGAAGCCCCAGTAGTGAGTCCCTCTCCCCGAATCCAGAACTGGAAGCACTGAGCCCTGGAGTCTGACAGCTGATCTTTTGGACCCGAGTTGGGTTGGGATCATGGGCTGGTGTCACCAGGTGGTGGTGGGGGTCACAGAAGCCTACATGTCCTTGGGCAGGAGAGTCTGGGCCTGCGACTCCCCAGCCCTTCAAGAGGGTGATTCTGGGTGTGAGGGGTGGCACACCTGGCTAAGTGCACATTACCACGCACAAGGACCTGGGTTCAAGTCCCTGCTTCCCGCCTGCATGGGGGAAGCTTCATGAGAGGTGAAGCAAGGCTGCAGGTATCTCTCTGTCTCTCTCTTTCTCTGTTTACTCCTTCCCTCTTGATTTTTCTCTGTTTCTATCCAATAAGATAAAGAGAGAGAGGGGGGAGTCAGGTGGTAGTGCAGTGGGTTAAGTGCACATGGAACAAAGTGCCAAGGACCGGCATAAGGATCCCGGTTCGAGCCCCTTGCTCCCCACCTGCAGGGGGTCACTTCACAGGCGGTGAAGCAGGTCTGCAGGGTTCTGTCTTTCTCTCCCCCTCTCTGTCTTCCCCTCCTCTCTCCATTTCTCTCTGTCCTATCCAACAATGATGACAACAATAGCAACTACAGCAATAAAATAAGGACAACAAAAGGGAATAAATATTTTAAAAGAGAGAGAGGAGAAAGAAAGAAAAAAAGAAAGAGAAGAGGGTGATTCTACAGATCAAAGCAAGTCCCAGGGTGAGGGTCACAATGTGGAAGAGGATAGTCTCTGGGGGGGGGGTTGGTGGTCACAGCGAGTCAGGCCAGGCACACAGCTATGGTCAGCAGTCCTGGGGTGTGGTTGTCAGAGAAGATGCCCCACCCTCAGCACCCCAGGTTCAGACAGAAGAGGGGAGCCCATGGGTCTGACAGCTACAGAAAGACAGGGGACTGTGATGGCCGGCTGCTGATTCTGCCACTGTCACAAGGACTCGAGGTGGCTCACCCAGGAGGACAGAGGGACACTCACACAGGGACAGAGAGCGCTGGCAATCCCTGGCTGTGCACTTGGTGTAGAAATACACGACAGCAATGAAGGGGACAGACAGACACCCAACCACCCACGTGCTGGGCACAGGGAGGAGGGAAAGCAACAAAGAAGGTCAGCTAGAGAGAGAGAGAGTGGACAAAACAGGGGACAGACAGACAGACAGACAGATGGGCCAGCAGATGTGAAGACCAGAAGTGACCCTGTGAGACACTCACACAGGTTCCTGGAGAGATGGAGACAGAGCTGAGAGATGGTGAAGACAGACGCAGAGGGCACAGGACAGAGGACAGACAGACACTCACAGGAGCAGGCACAAGAGACATAGAGACACATGTGGCTGGCAGGGGACCCCCAGAGTCACACCTCCTCTCTGGAGCCCTGGAGCCTGAAGCGCCCAAGGGGACCCTGCCCATGCCCCTGCCCCTGCCCCTGCCCCTGCCCCAGGGATGGGTGTGGGTGAGCAGGGCACTGGGTGCTCAGGTCCCAGGATACTCTTCCTGCTGGCCTCACCACTTGTGGATGGAGGGAGGGAGCAGTGCTGGCCAGCCCCCCTCACCCCACCTTAGAAGCTTCCTGGGGTGCCCCTCCCGAACAGTGGGTGCTTGACCAGCCGGGCTGGGTGTGGGCGGGCAGCCTGGGGCCATCCAGGGTCACACTGTCCCCTCCCCCCCCCCAGCCTGCATGATGAACGTGCACAAGCGCTGCGTCATGAACGTGCCCAGCCTGTGCGGCACCGACCACACCGAGCGCCGGGGCCGCATCTACATCCAGGCGCACATCGAGCGGGAGGTGCTCATCGTGGTCGGTAGGTGGCGCTGCAGTCCCGTGACGGCTCGGCTCCATGGGTTCCAGACCTCGCTGGGGGCGGAGGGGCGGAGGGGCGGGGGCGCTGGAGGCTGGAGGCTGGAGGTGGGAGGGGGCGGCTGCAGGTGCAGGGAGGGGCCAGTGCCATCCTGCCTGCCAAGCCCTCTGCACCCCGGACCTGTACCCCACACCTGGGACTCATAGCACCCGAGCCTGGCGGAGCTCAGAAGTGGATACCTGGGCTTTTGGACTTAGCCTTTCTTGTATTGTATTGTATTGTATTTTATTTTATTTTATTTTATTTTATTTTATTTTATTTTATTTTATTTTATTTTATTTTAGTTCAGTTTAGTTTAATTTAGTTTAGTTTTTATTTAGAGACTGGAATCTTGCTCAGTTCTGGTTTATGGTGGTGCTGGGGATTGAACCTGAGACCTCAAAGCCTCAGGCTTGAAAAGCCTTTGCAGAATCTTTATGCTGTCTCCCCAGCACAACTTAGCACCTCTCCCTCACTTGCTGTCATGCCTTTGCTGTTTCCTTTATGAAGATATGGAGAAGGGAGATTGGTTTCTTCCTTCCACTTTCCCAGCCAGGAAAGTACCATCTTGATGAGAAACACTACCTTTGGGAGAGGGTGACATCTTGCAGAGGTGCAGGGATGAGGGGTACTGTCTAGCAGAGTCCGGGGGAGGGAGCTGCCATGTGTTGAATGTTCCTTTATTAAAAAAAAAAAAAAAAAAAAAAAATCCAGGAGTTGGGTGGTAGCACAGCGGTTTAAGCGCAGGTGGCGCAAAACGCAAGGACCAGCACAAGGATCCTGTTTTGAGCCTCCAGCTCCCCACCTGCAGGGGAATTGCTTCACAGGCGGTGAAGCAGGTCTGCAGGTGTCTGTCTTTCTCTCCCCCTCTCTGTCTTCCTGTCCTCTCTCCATTTCTTTCTGTCCTATCCAACAATGACAACATCAATAACAACAATAATAACTACAACAACAATAAAAAAATTCCCATTTTATTGGGTAGAGCTATCAAGAGGTAAAAGGGCAAAAGAGAGAGAGAGAGAGACAGAGAGGGAGAGAGAGAGATACCTGCAGCACTGCTTCACCACCCATGAAGTTTTCCCCTTTGCAGGCTGGGACCAGGAATTTGAACCCAGGTCCTTGGGCATGATTGTGTGTGCACTTAACCAGGTGTGGCACTGCCAGCCCCTGAAGTGTTTCCTCCTTAACCTGGTGGCAGCTCCACAAGTCCCAGTTATACGAATATATATATTGAGCCAGGATCTCTACTTTTCCATTCAGAGAGAGATAAATGGAGGAGGGGGGAAGCTCCATAGCACTGGAGCTTCCTCTGGTACTGCAACACCTTCCACATGGTGCTGGGGCTCAAATCTGGCTCAAACAGGAAAGCAGATGCCCTATCCAGCGAGATGTCCAGTGCTCACCTGGCTGAGAAGATGACTAGGAAGCCATTCTCTCCCCAAGGACTGTGACACAAAGGGCTGTCACTTCATTCATTCCCACAAAGGCTTGCCTGATACCTGGGACCCGAGGACATTGAGCAGGGAAGGGACTGGCTTGGAAAAGAAATGGGGTGGAGTGTGGAGTCCTGGGGGCAGGGCCGTGCTGAGCCCCCTCCCCCCCAGCTGGCAGGGGCATTAGCCAAACTGCCTGCAGTTTGGAAGATGAAATCCCTGCACAACACAGCAGGTCTAGGGAGTGCGGTTGGTGAGTTCTGGGTGCCTCTTGGGGGAACGCCTGCACTTCACTGGATTGCCTTTTCCTCTTAAAGGAAGGTAAGTGGCATCGGACTCTTTCCCTGTGAGATGCCTGGAAATCTCCCAGGGACCCTCTGCAGTGGCTTGGCTCCATCAATATTGACGATTTTCTCCATCGGCTAAAGTGGGGGCAAAAATGAGACTATTCTGCCATCTAGTGTCGCTCCTGAGGAACTACAATGGCCCGATTATGTGAGCAGGACAGCATTTCTCAAACTCACTGGGTGCAAGGTGCTCAAAGCCTTAGACCCTTTAGTCTCCGAAACAGCTCTGTGAAATCTGTTATCTCTGCTTTGAAAACGAAGAGACAGAGGCTCAAAGGAGTTATGCTTCCAAGGAAGGGCTCATGCCGTCAGTAATAGAAGAAAACAACAGCTGACTTTTTTCTTTTTCTTTTTTTTTTTTTTTTTGCAGTCATTGATGGTAGTATCTTGTCGAATTTTTTTTTTCCTCAGAAACCCTAATGAGATAAGTAGGCTTATGATTCGATTTATTGACTGGCAAACTGGCTTAAGGAGCCTTGTGAGCCTAGATTTTGTTGAATTCTCTTTCTTTCTTCTTCTTTTTTTTCTTTCCTCTTGTCATGTTTTTATTTATTTATTTCTTTGTTATGCCACCAGACATGCTGCTTGAACTTGGTGATTGATGGATGACTCCACCACTGGAAGTTGGTGGTCTGGATTTATCTCTCCAACTAGGCTTGAAAAAAGTCTCTTGTTGAGAAACTGATTTTAAAAGTCGGGGGGGTGCTGTGTAGTGTCCCCACTGGAGAGCAAATTCCCCATAGCCCAGCTTGGCAAGACACCTTGTTATTGTGTGTGTCTGCTGCATTCCTGAATGAAGTGAGGAAGTCACGTGAGACCCTGCCTCCCGCTGTGGAACCTTCCCTCAGTGCCCCTCAGGCGGCTGTGTGTACTCCCTTGGATTGAGACTCAGGCTTGAGTGTTTAATGCTTTATCCACTGTGCCACCTCCCAGGCCTCTTTTTCTGTTTTGTTTTTTGAACTAAGATGGTGATTTTCTTTTTTGGTAAAGGGTGGCTCAGGGAGAAGGAAGGAGAATAGTAGAGACACTTACATCTTTGTTCCACTGCTTGGGAAGCTCCCCGCCCCACACTCCCCAGGTGGAGACTGGGGGCCTGAACCTAGATCCTTGCATGAGGTAACATGTACACTCAACCAGATGTGCTACCCACTGGCTGTGAATAATATGGACTAAGTTTCTTTTTAGTTTAATTCCTTGTGCGTCACACACACACACACACACACACACACACACACACCTATCTCCCATCTTATTTATTCTTTTTGTGATTTAACTGATATATTTTGGACCAGAGCACAGCTCAGCTCTGGTTATTGGTGGCACCAGGGATTGAACCTGGGAACTTTCTCATGCAAGTCTCATTCAGTGCTACTGTGCTGTCTTCCCAGCCCTAACTAAGATATATATTTTATTTTTTATATTTATCTATTTATTTTCCCTTTTGTTGCCCTTGTTGTTTTTTATTGTTGTTGTAGTTATTATTGTTGTTGTTACTGATGCTGTCGTTGTTAGACAGGACACAGAGAAATGGAGAGAGGAGGGGGAGAAAGACAGACACCTGCAGACCTGCTTCACTGCCTGTGAAGCGACTCCCCTGCAGGTGGGGAGCCGGGGGCTCGAACCAGGATCCTTATGCTGGTCCTTGCGATTTGTGCCACCTGCGCTTAACCCACTGCACTACCGCCTGACTCCCAGCTAATACTTTTATAGGCTTTTCATGTGTGTGTGTGTGTGTGTGTGTGTGTGTGTGTGTGTGTATGTGTGTGTGTCTGTGTGTGGTCTTTGTTCCCTGTGGCACAATGTAGCAACCCCCACATATCCGAGATCAAAGACTTCCCCAGTAGTCACCAGTAGACTCTGGAGTAGCTTAGTCTGAGCTGATGAGGGGCTGAGCGGTGGTGCTCTCAGTTGACGGCATACATTACCATGCACCAGGATCCTGGTTCAAGCCCCCGGTCCCCACCTGTGGGGGGCGGAAAGCTTCACAAGTGGTGAAGTAGTGCTGCAGGTACCTGTTTCTCTCTCTGTGCATCCTATCCAATAATAATAATAATAATAATAATAATAATAAGCCAATTTTAACAAACCTGAGCTGATGACTCTCAGATAACCCCAGAACGTGTCTGTGAAGGGGCATGAGGGGTGGTCCTGCCCATTCCCCTGCTGTGGTCACAGAGTGTGAGGAACCAAGAGGTTTAAATGAACAGAGTTGTTCTCTTGTTTTTGGAAGCTGGATCTATCTTGGTTGATGTCTTCTGGAGAACTCGGAGTGTGTGTGTTCTTGCCTCTTTCTAGATTCTGGAACTTTCTGGGCATGTCTGAGGCTTCTTTCTAAACAAACAAAAGAGAGGGGGAGGAGGAGGAGGATTAGGAAGAAGAAAGTGAAGGAGGAGAAGGAAGCCTCCCCAAAGAGACGTAAGTTCCTGTCAGGTTTCTGGGAAAAGCCGAGGCTGTTAGCGGCCTTCATAGTAGATGACAAAAGGGTCTCTGGAAACCCAGCCATGAGGAAGGAAGACAGCCTGCCCACTCACAGCCGGCCCCTCATGTCACTGAGAAGGAGACATTTGTCACCTCAGGGGACTCTAACAAGGAGCCGGAGCATGGCATGGGACAACCTCTGAGAGGCCTTCACCTGGACTCCACTCGACTCTGTACCTTCTGAAACCAAGATGGCGGGACAGGACCAGGAGAGCCAAGAAAGACAGGCTGGGGAGGTTTTGCATTTGTGGTGAGGTGTGTGTGGTGCAGGAGGCGTGGTGGGTATCCACAATGTGCGGGGGCTAGCATGTTCTAGGGGGGACGGTCAACATGGCTGTTCATTCGTTCATTGGAGAAGAGTCTGAGGGCCAAGTTGGCCCGAGATGGGACCAAGTTATTTTATTTTAATTTGCCTGTGAGGGATTCCACAGCCTAGTTGGAGAAATAAGTCTAGACCGCCAAGCCTATCGCATTGCACGTGTAGAGAGATGTTTCTGTGGGAGCTGAGAGAGGATACTGGAAGCTTCCGGAAGGAAGCCATGGCAAAGCCGAGGCTGTGAGGTAACATAGGGCTCTTCTGGGTGGAGCAAACTCTGTGTCAGGGCCAAAGAGGACGGTCACATCGGCTGTGTTATTTTGTCCTTTGCCGGCTGCCATTTGCCAGGTGCTGACTTCACATAGCTGGGCTCACTCATAGCTCAACCGTCTCCATTTCATAGGTGAGGAAACTGAGGCACGGAGCTAGTTACACAACTTGCTGGGGGTGCAGGGGAGCTGGGGAAGGCATCTCAGGTGTGAGCCCGGGCAGTGTGGCTCCCTGGACACACAGCATCACCACAAGTGGGGGTTCCCAAGGGTGCCGTGGTTGGTTGGGTGTGGCTTCTGGTCTCTGTGTTCTGGGTTCGAGCTCCTTGACACGTGTTCTCTGTCACTCACTGGTGGTGGCTGCCATCCAGACTGAGGGTCTCGGGGGCTCTCCTACTTGTCAGATCACAGTTCACTGGCCCTTACGAGTTTCAAAATATTCGCAGCCACAGAGCCCTTTCTTCAGTGCGGTTTCCATTTCCTCCTGTTTTGTTTACCATTAATATTCATATTTTTCAATTTATTGCCACCAGGGTTATCACGGGGGCTCAGAGCCTACGTAGCAAACCCACTTCTCCTAGTGGCCATTGTTTTCCTTTTTCCTTTTTCTTTTTATAATCTTCTTTCTTATATTTGATAAGCATAGAGAGGAGAGGAAGGGAGGAGCCAGAGAGAGGGAGAGAAAGAGAAACAGCTGTAGCTCTGCTTCACCACTTATGAAGCTCCCCCCCCCCGCCCCGCAGGTGAGGAGTGGGGGCTTGAAGCTGGTCCTTATGCATGCTAATGTGTGTGCTCAACCAGATTCTCTGCTACCTGGCCCTTCATGGGTTTTTTTTTAAGTTTATTATCTTTATTTATTTATTGGATAGAGACAGCTAGAAATCAGGAGGGTGATGAGAGACAGAGAGGGAGAGAGACAGAGACACCTGCAGCCCTGCTTCACCACTTGCAAAGCTTTCCCCCTGCAGGTGGGGACTGGGGGCTTGAACTGGGGTCCTTTCACATTGTGACATGTCACCACCCAGCCCCACCCTCCATTTTTTAAAAATAGGGAAAAAGAGAGAGATAAAATGAGATAAAATGAGAATGAGAATATAAATTGTGAAAGAGGCCAGAACACCAAAGCTTCCTCAGTGCTTCAATGCAGCAGAGGCTGGACTTGAACCTGGGTTGCACAGGGCAGAGTAGCGCACTATTCAGTGAGCTAGTTCATTGGCCCTCGTGGCTTCCTTCGTAACTGCATCTGAGATCCGGGAGTTTGGAACAGAGTCAGGGTGACCTGAAGGCTCTGTCTGCTTTTTGCACAACCACAGACACTCCCCCTCAGCTGACTCTCTGCTTTCAAGGGACAGAGGAGAGGGGAGGGAAAAAACAAACAAACAAACAAACAAACAAAAAGGTGAAATGTTACATAGAGAAAACTCTAAAGCGCTCTCTCTCTCTCTCTCTCTCTCTCTCTCTGTCTCTCTCTCTTACACATTCTCTCACACGCTAAGTCACTGATGCCCACTAGGGGGCAGTGTGTGCCTCCAAATCCCATCCTTCCCAAAGCTCTTTCTAGAAATGCCACACAGCAAAGTGAAACAAACCAAGGAGCCATCACCGTCCTTGGATGGCCCCCAAAGCATCATGGGGGACAGGACCCTCACCTGCCACCACAGAGTCACAGGGTCACGGAGGCCCAGAGAACGGAAGTTAACCTCTCGACAAGGCAGGGCCCAGTCTGGGACCTCTCCTCCCCTAGATGTTACTAGTTAGTGACTTTCCTCAACCTCTTATTACAGAAAATGCCCAGCATGTCCAACATGTAGCCCTGTCAGAAGAAATTCACACGGGACATTCATTTAGCTGCCTGGATCCTGCCCTTAATATTTCCAATATTTGTTTATTCTTAGGTCCGTTCCTCTCACTCTCAGTCAAACCTGGTGGGTTGGTGTGTTTCATAACCCCCTTCTAAACACTTCAGCCTGCATGTAGCCAACTAAAATTTAAAACTTTAGACAGAGACAGAGACAGAAAAGCCCCCAGAGCACTGCTCAGCTCTGACTCATGGTGGTGCCTAGGATTGAACCTGGGATTTTGTGGCCTCAGGCAGGCAATTCTTGTACTCAAGGCTAAGTTATCTTCCCAGCCCTCCAAATCCAGACTTATCTGACTTTTTCCTTTTCTTCTAATTCTTATTTCTGTGGTAAAACTTGGATCTGATGAAATGTCTAAGTCTTAGGTGTGAGGTAGCGGAGTTTGGACAAAGGACTTACTTTTTTTTTTTTTTGAATCCCCTTTAAAAAAAAATAAAGATAAAAAAAATTTCTTTATACAAACTAGAGAGGGAATTTCCTAGGAGACAGGCAGACACCAGAATCCCACTAAGGCACAAGCGGTGTCAGGGAGCGAACTGGGAACTCCAGACCTGCAAGTCCTGCGCTCTGCCCACTGAGCCTCTGAACCTCTTTTCTGGATGTCACAGTTGCCTCAGAGGATCTGACGACTTCTGGGAAACAGCATTCTCAGGAAATTGCCCTGTGTGTGCAGACTTCCGTGCCGTCCCACCCCCCATACACCTTAGGAAACTAGTGTTGGGGCCGCCTGGCACCTAAGATTTCATTCAGTGGCTTGGCATTTTATTTCTTTATTTCTTTGAGAAACTGTGATTTTGAAAGTCGGCTTGTTGAAGTGCTGTGTAGTGTCTCCATCGGAGAACAAATTCCCTGTAGCTCGGCTTGGCCAGGCACCTTGTTAGTGTGTGTGTGTGTATGTGTGCACGCACGCACGTGTGCTGTGTTCCTGTGGTGAAGAAGTCACGTGACACCCTGCCTCCCACTGTGGAATCTTCTCTCGGTGCCCCACAGATGGGCTGTGTGCTTGGATTGAGCTTGGGGTTTCAGGCTCAAGAGTCTAACGCTTCATCTATGCCAGCCTCCCAGGCCTCTTTTTTTTTTTTGTCTCGATTTGTTTTTTGAACCAAGAGACATAATGTCTTACTTTGGAAGGACTTTTGTTGTTTTCCTGTGATTATTTAATTTTTTTAAGTATCTTTTATTTTAATTGATTTATTTATAAAAAGGACACACTGACAAAACCATAGGATAAGAGGGGGTACAACTTCACAAAATTCCCACCACCAGAACTCCGTATCCCATCCCCTCCCCTGATAGCTTTCCCATTCTCTATCCCTCTGGGAGCATGGACCCAGGGTCGTTGTGGGTTGCAGAAGGTGGAAGGTCTGGCTTCTGTAATTGCTTCCCTGTTGAACATGGGAGTTGACAGGTCAATCCATACTCCCAGTCTGTCTTTCCCTTTCCCTAGTTGGGCAGGGTTCTGGGGAATTGGAGCTCCAGGACACATTGGTGGGGTCGTCTGTCCAGGGAAGTCTGGTTGGCATCCTGCTAGCATCTGGAACCTGGTGGCTGAAAGGAGAGTTAACATATAAAGCCAAACAAGTTGTTGACTGATCACGAACCTAAAGGCTGGATGGAGTATCTGCACTACTCCTATGCTTAGTTTTAAAATGACACAGGAAAGGTATGAAGTGACTTTGCTGTCTACCACAGGACTGAGCCACCATGCCAGAGAAACTACGTGATGAACAATGAGGTCATAAGAAAGCGTCGCTCTCCCTGATGAGTCCTACTTGATGCCTTATCGAGAGAGAGAGAGAGAGAGAGAGAGAGAGGCTTAAACCTGCCTCCTCTTATGATCTCATTTCGAAGAATCCGGCAGCAACCACAGGCGCTCGCGATGTGTGGGGTTCCATCTGTCTGTTTCTCCGAGGGTGGGAAGGAAGGTGTGGAGAGACACAAGCCGGCTTGAAGAAAGATCCAGAAGTGGGAATGCGGTGGTGGTGGTGGGGTGGTGGTGGCTAGGGAATCACCTCTGTCTACATCTTAGGGGTTGTTGTTTCTGGCGCCTAGGGCTTTGGGGGCGAGGCAGACAGTAGAAAAGTTCCTGCAAAAGACTTTCATGCTTGAGGCTTCAAGGTCTGGGGTTCAGTCCCCAGCACTGTCGTAAGTTCAGAGCTGAGTAGTGCTTTGGAAAAATGGGAGCAGAAGACAGAGAAAGGTGTCTGCTGATGCTAGTAGTGGTAGTTGAATGTCAGTGATGGATACTTGTGACTTTGAGGACTGTCCTTAGTGGGGTGTGTGTGTAGCACTCCCTTGGGCTAGGTTGTTCTTCTGAGCCTGTGAATAGCCACTTGGTGTCTCTCCCTACCCCACCCAGGTCTGTCTCTGTGTCTCCAGAAACTCATTCTGTTTTTACTTTCTCGGTAACTAGAACTCTAGGGCTGGAAACCTCACACCCCACCCCCATGTCTGGAAGCTCTTCACAAATACTCCAGAAATTGCTGGGAGGCAGAGCAGTGGTAGAATTCTGGACTTGTAAGTTTGAGGTCCCAAGTTCGATCCTCCTCAGCACTGCACATGCCGGAGTGCCACTTGGGTCTCTCTTGTCCGTTCAGGAGATAAAGCAAATCTTAAAAAAGAAAAAAAGACACAAGGGGGTAGAATTATGGGCTGGCAAGCAAGATGCCTCAAAATACCCTGGCATTGTTGGAGTCCAGCTCCCATGCTGTGGCTCTGTGACTTCCCCCAGTGATGCTTGTTCTGTCCAAGAGGGGCACTCTAGCTGCTCCCCAAGCTTCTGCCTAGAGATGCAGATTCCCAGGTTCCCTCCAGGCCTGTCGGAATCAGCATTGGCCTCTCAGTGAGATGCACAGGTAGACTGCAAGAGGGAAGAAATTCAAGGACCCTGGACACAGCTGACATGAAGTGGGTGGGCCTGGTGGTGGTGTTGGTACACCCATGTGCAAGGACCCAGATTCAAGCCCCCATTCCTCGCCTGTAGGGAGGACACTTCACAAGCCATGAAGCAGGTCTGTAGGTGTCTCTCTCTATTTCTTGCCTCTCTTCTTAATTTCTCTCTGTCCTATTTAATAAAAAAAAATGGCCACCAGGAGTGGTGGATTTGTAGTGCTGGTACTGAGTCCTAGTGATAACTCTGTGGATAATAATAATAATAATAATGTGATGATGATGAAAAAATGAAATGGGAATTCTTCTCTCGCCCACTAGAGGGCAGGCTTTACCTAGACTCTGCTCCTGCAGTAATGAAGAAAAAAAAATGAAATGAAATGGAAATTCTCCTCTCGTCCACTAGAGGGCAGGCTTTACCTAGACTCCGCTCCTGCAGTAATATTGATGAAGAAAAAAAAAAAGAAATGAAATGGGAATTCTCCTCTTGTCCACTAGATGGCAGGCTTTACCTAGACTCCGCTCCTGTCGGGGAGACTCACAGGTGGCCATTGTTGTCCTGTGCCAGCCATCTCCACCTTGGCTGGGCCAGTTCAGGGATCATGAGACTTTGGGGTCAGCGCTTCAGGGGCCAGAACGCCCCCCAGCCTGCCCTGGAGTAGCTCCCAGGCAGCTTGGCTGCCTGGCTGGAGCCATTGGTCTGAAGCCATAGCATTTATGAAACCCTGACTTCCAGCCCTGGAACGACATGACAGCAGCCTGGAAGGGGGCCGGGCAGTGGTGCTTCTGGTTAAGCGCATGTGTTACCAAGTGTAAGGACCTGGGTTTAAGCCCCTGCTCTCCACCTGCAGGGAGGAAGCCTAACGGGTGGTGAAGCAGGGCTGTGTGTGTTTCATTTTCGCTTCCTCTTCCTCTCTCACCTCCTCCGGTCTCAATTTCTCTCTGTCCTATCAAATAAAGTTAAAAAAAGAACATGGCCAACACCAGGGGAAGCTCCATGGATGGTGGTTTAATGCTGTAATGTGTCCTTTCTCACCCTCTTTTTAAAAAAAATTTTTTTTCAAAGAGGTTGAATCTTTTAAAAATAAATTTATTATTATCATCATCGTTATCATTATTACTATTACCACCAGGGGTAATGCTGGGACCGGCGACTCCACTGTCCCCTGAGGCCTTCTCCCTCCACCCTTTCTTTTTTGATAGAGACAGAGAGAGATAGAAAGACAGACAGCTGCAGCACTGCTCCACTGCTCACAAAGCCTCCTCCCTGCAGGTGGGGACCGTGGGCTTGAACCTGGGTCCTTGCGCTTGGTAACATGTGGTTCTACTGGGTGGGCCACTGCCCAGGCTCCTTTCTCTCCCTCTGAGTAGGAACAGAAGAAGGTTGGCCTGGGGAAGGCTGCCTAGCAGTGACATCTGATATGTGCTGGGCCCTGGAGCTTCATTGAAGAAATAAAACTTTGTGTTTGATGGCTCCCGGGGGAGGGGTGGGGGCACACGGTGTCACTGCACACAGCCTGAGGGGACACACCAGGCAGGCAGGACACAGGAGGGGCTTCTCTTGGGGTTCCCATCTGGAAGGAACAGGCTGAGCTCTCCCGGAAGAATTTCAGTCAACCCTGGGCGACTGGGACTGTCTGTACCTCGGCTCTGTTGTACCTGAGGTGACCAGTGAGGAAATACTGGCCCAGAGCCTGTGAGGCTGACATCCACATGCTTAAGGCAGAGACAGAACAATGGTTTTGCAAAAATGATTTTCATGCCTGAGGCACAGAAAGTCCCAGGTTCAATTCCCAGCACCACCGTAGGCCAGAGCTGCACAGTGCTCTCATTCTCTCTCTCTCCTTATATGTCTTTCATTAAAATAAATAGATATTGTGGGGGGGGGGAAGGAAACTTAAGGGCTGGGCCCAGTTTGAGCCTGGCTTCCACTGTATTCAAAGGAAGCTGTTATGGTGTGTCTCTCTGAAGAAAAGTTGTCTTGGAGAGGTAAAACCCTGGTGATGACAGAAAAAAAAAAAGAAAGAAAGAGAGAAGGGGAAGACAGAGAGGGGGAGAGAAAGACAGACAACTGCAGACCTGCTTCACCACTTGTGAAGCGACTCCCCTGCAGGTGGGGAGCCAGGAGCTCAAACCGGGTTCCTTACGCTGATCCTTGCACTTCGCGCCACCTGCGCTTAACCCACTGTGCTACCTCCCGACTTCCCAATATTGTCCTTTTTAAGAACAGTGATTTTGAGGGCGGGTGATGGCGCAACTACCTGAGGTCACATGCTATAATGCTCAAGGACCCCCGTTCAAGCCTGTAGGTCCCAACCTGTAGGGCCAAAGCTTTCTGAGTAGTGAAATAGTGCTGTACGTATCTCTCTGTCTCTCTCCCTCTATGTCTCCCTCTACTTTCTCAGTGTCTGGTTGTCTCTACACAATAAGTAAAGATAATTAAAAAAAAACTTGTAGAAAGTTACCAAAATAATGATTTTTATTAATAGCAGACACAGAGAGAAATACCTCTCAGTTTTGGCATTAAGAGGTGCTGGGCATTGAACCTATGGCCCCTGAGCCTCAGGCATGCAAACCTTGTGCTCTGGTAAGTTGCACTGTCTCCCCGACTGGGCCCTGGGTGAGGTTCTCAGAGGACACGGCCTGGTGGTTTTCTGAGAGGGTGCATCCCCGCCTAGCTCTTCCCCATGTCTGGGACCTGAGACACCGAAGACAAAACACTGTGGTAAATGCATTTTCAACACTCTTTATTTAATTACACATCAAATGAGCACAGGCGCAGAACATGTCTCCCTTCTCTCTCTGCTCACAAGCAGCGTTCCAGGCTGCAGCCTCACTCAGTCCTCCATCCCGGGAGCATCAGAACTGTCTAAAAAGGACCCAGGCCCTTGAGTTTCTGGTTTATCTCACAGCCGAGAGCTTGAAGGTCTGTGTGCCAAGGTCTCGTGTGTGCAGGATTTCACGTGTCAGGCTGACTTTTTCAGACAGGAACACAGAGCTAAGAATCAGAAAGAAAGAATCAGAGAGAGAGGTAGATGGACATAGGACAGTAGGGAGCTTCCTGCGGTGCTGTAGTGCTCCCATGTGGTGACGGGGACGGGGCTGTAGGGCTGGCAAGGCATGCACCCTACCAGAAGAGCTGTCTCTCTACCCGCCCCACCCCTCTTTGTGCAAATTCGGACATGGTGGCGGGGATGGGGGGGAGAAGGAGTCACAGAGATGGGTGACAGACTTTCTGCACACGACAAAGAAGGAAATCGTGCAGCTTCCTGGGGGAAGAGGCCTCCAGGTAGAGGGGCAGTCGATGCAAAGGCCCTGGGGCACGAATGTGCCTGGTGTGCTTGAGGAAGCAGTAGGAATGTCTCAGTGTCTGAGCGGAGGGAGCCTGGAGGCAGGGGAGATGGGGGGAATGGGTCAGGGGTGACAGAAAAGGGGACGTGTGAAGGGCTTTGCAGCCTAGTGCCAGGCGGTGCCAGGTTAATCAAGTTTACAGCCCTGATTGTTTCTTCCCAGTAGGCAGTGTTCCTTGGCCGCCTTCTCCTCCTCCTTCTTCCTCTTTTAAAAATTTTTTATATTTATTTATTTATTTATTTTCTCTTGTGTTGCCCTTTTTTATTGTTGTTGTAGTTATTGTTTTTATTTATGTCATTGTTGTTGGATAGGACAGAGAGAAATGGAGAGAAAAGGGGAAGACAGAGAGGGGGAGAGAAAGACAGACACCTGCAGACCTGCTTCACCGCCTGTGAGGTGACTCCCCTGCAGGTGGGGAGCTCGAACTGGGATCCTTACACAGGTCCTTGCGCTTTGTGCCACGTGCGCTTAACCCACTGCTCTACCGCCCAACTCCTTCAATATTTCTTTACTGGGGGATTAATGGTTTATAGTCGATAGTAAAATGTAACAATTTGTACATGCGTAACATTTCCACATAATAATTCAGCCCCCACTAGGTCTTCCTTCTTCATCACATTCCAGGACCTGAGTCCCCCCCCCACCCCAGAGTCTTTTACTTTGGCGCAGTCCACCAACTCCAGTCCAAGTTCTGCTTAGTGTTTTCCCTTCTGATCCTGTTTTTTCAGCTTCTATCTATGAGTGAGATCATCCCATAGTCATCTTTCTGTTTCTGACTTATCTCACTTCACATGATTCCTTCAAGCTCCATCCAAGATGGACTGAAAATGGTGAAGTCACCATTTTTAATAGCTGAGTAGTATTCCATTGTGTATATAGACCACAACTTGCTCAGCCACTCATCTGTGGTTGGACACCTGGGTTGCTTTCAGGTTTTGGCTATTACAAATTGTGCTGCCAAGAACATATGTGTACACAGATCTTTTTGGATGGGTGTGTTGGGTTCCTTAGGATATACCCCCAGGAGAGGAATTGCAGGGTCGTAGGTTACGTCCATTTCTAGCCTTCTGAGAGTTCTCCAGACTGTTCTCCACAGAGGTTGGACCAATTGACATTCCCACCAGCAGTGCAGGAGGGTTCCTTTGACCCCACACCCTGTCCAGCATTTGCTGCTGTTACCTTTTCTGATGTATGACATTCTCACAGGAGTGAAGCAGTATCTCGTTGTTGCCTTTATTTGCATTTCTCTGACAAAGACTTAGAGTGCTTTTTCATAGGTTTATTGCCTTGGCCTTCTTTTAAGTGACCTCAAGCCTTGTGGCAAAACTCGATCAGATTATCTTCTGTCATTTAACCTGCTGACACTGTCTCCATCCTGGGACAGGAGCTGAGAAAGGTTTAGTGACTTGATTAAGGTTACACAGCCAGCAGATGCCAGAAGTCAGGATCTGAACCCAGGTCTGTCTCCCCCCACCCCCACATTATGAAGCTGGATGCCCCTTGGCTCCTAGAGGGGAGCCTGTGGCATTTGGACAGAGCTGTGGAAAACACTTTGCCAGGGGGAGAGAATATCAAACCAAACCAACTAACTAACCAACAAAAATACCCCAAACCCGTGGGGATCAAGGAGCAGGGCTCTGAGGACGCTGACCGGTTGCTGACGGCTCGTCTGTGGGTTGCTGGCGCTGGCTGACACGCGGGCGACAAGCCTTGCATGCAATCAGCCCTATGGTGCTGGTGCAGGCTGCAGAGAGACACTCGGAATTTTCCTTTTGTCTGGCCTGGCTTGTGATGTCATCAGGCCTTTATTTAGCCAGCTGTTCGTCTGTCCTGGAATGGTGTGTTCCTCAGCCGTCTGCACCACCTCTGTGGACGACTTTTCCCGGAGGACAGAACCCCCTTCCGTGGGGTCACCTGCACAGTGGATGCTGGAGGCCCTTTTAGAGTGGGATGCAAACGAGATGCAAATGAGATGCAAATGAGCCCCTCCCCATTGGCCAGGAGCAGGAGGTTCAGGCTCTGGGGGCTTCTGCTTCAAGCCCATCTCTTATCAGTGCACCTGCCAGCTCTGCTAACCATTGCCCCCTCTGTCCCCTACCCAAGGGCTCCTGAAGGGGGCAGAGGTGAGCCCCCCCCAGCCTGACACCTGGGCGGCAGGGGGCTGTCACCTGCCGTGAGTTCTCACCGAATGGTGCTAGGGAAGGAAGGGGCATGGCAGTGCCAGGGAGCTGAGTGCTGCTGTCTCTCCCCCCTCGACAGGACAGGCAGCCAGCCACGGATGGCTAGTTCGGACTCCCATGCCAGCTGCCCGCTGGGTGCCCACCTCAGCCCAGAGGAGAGTCCCCACTCGGGGTCTGGAATGAGAGCTGAGAGCCCCCTCACCCCCATGAGACCTTCTTTTCCTGCTTTCTTCCTGTCTCACCCACTGTCTAAAGCAGACGTGGCAGCCTGTTAAGTAGAGGAGAGAAAAGTGAACAGAGTTGCAGGAAACTGGGTCTGGGGGGATGGCGCAGCCCATTGGAACACTGAGCTTGTGGGCCTGAGGCTCCAAGGCTGCAGGTTCAATTCTTGGTACTGCCATATGCCAGTGCTGAGTCATGTGGTAGTCTCTCTCTACCACATGACTCAGCTCTGGCATATGAAAATGAAAACAAATAGAAATATATGTATATATATTTTTTCTATTTGTTTTCATTTTCTTTGTTTTTTATGTTTTTTTTTTATTTATAAAAGGGAAACATTGACAAAACCATTGGTTAAGAGGGTATTTATTTTGATGAGAGAAAGACAGAGATAAAGATACACAGACAGAGACCAGCTCTGGTTTATGGTGGTTGGAGGGATTGAACCTGAGATTCTGGAAACTCGAACATGAGAGTCTCTTTGCATAACTGTTGATGTGTCTCTCCCACATCTTTCTCTTTTCTTCCTCTCATATTCCTCCTCCTCCCATGTGTTAGTACATTCTGTCTCTCTTCCTGTCCCTCTCTCTCCTCCTGTCCCTCTCTCTCTCTCTCCAGATATATATATATTCACAGAACAAAATACGGAGCAGAGACTCCCTAAAAGGTACCCATGAAGTTGGCTAGAAAACCCTCCACACATAGCAACAGATGGAAGCAAACGGAAAAAGAAACAAAAACAAAGAACCAGAAAACAAAACAAATCAGAGCGGCAGTGTGTCAAGCGAGTATCTTATGATCCAGCAATACTGCTTTTGGGTATTTATCCAGGGAGACACTGAAACATTAATTCAGAGGGACATATGCATCCCTATGTTCATAGCTGCATCATTCACAATAGCCAAAGGGTGGAAGCTGCCTAAATGCCCTTCGACAGATGACTGGCTAAAGAAGTTAGAGGATATATGTCCATGGACTCTGCAATCAAAAAAGATAATATTTTGTCCTCTGGGACAAAATGGATGGAACTGGAGGTGATGATGCTGAGTGAAATAAAGAGATGAAAGACAGCTACCAGATGGTTTCACCTCTGTGAAATTTAGAGATCTGATTTATATGAAGAGAAAGAAAGAGAGAACGAAAGAAAGAAAGAAAGAAAGAAAGAAAGAAAGAAAGAAAGAAAGAAAGAAAATCAATCCTGGGAGCCGGGTGGTGGTGCACCTGGTTGAACGCACATGCTACAATGTGCAAAGACCTGGGATCAAGCCCCTGGTCCCTCCACCTGCAGGAGGAAAGCTTTGCAAGTGGTGAGGCAGAGGCTGCAGGTGTCTCTCTGTCTCTCTCCTTCTCTATCTCTCTCTTCCCCTTTGATTTCTCGCTATCTCTATCTAATTAATAAAGATTTTTAAAAAAACCTAACAAAACAGAAGTAAGCTAACTCAGACCTGTGAGGACTCTGGTGGTTATCTCTGGGAGGTGGGAGGCTGGGGACACAGAGCTCTGGTGGTGGGTGTGGTGTGGAGCTCTGCACTGTACCATGACAATCTTGGAACATACCATTAATAACAAATAAAATTTAAAGAGAAAAACAAACAACTACAGGGGGGGCAGCAGGCAGTTCCTCACCTGGTGGACCAGACCATGTGCAAAGACCCAGGTTCAAACCCCGAGCTACCACTTAGCAGCACCTGCAGGGGGAAAGGCCATCTGTCTCCCACCCCACCTGCCCACCTAGCTCCTCCCTCCCCCTGCCCCAGGCAGTCCTCCTTGGCCTTGGCTTTGGCTGAGGCCTTGACTTCCCAGCCTCCCCGCTGAGTGTCTCCTGGAGTCTCTCTCTGACCAGGGCTGATCCCTGTTACCACCTGTTATGAGCCCCGGTGCCAACTCCAGGGTCCGAGACAGGGTGATGGCCGGACAGATGTGAGGCTCTGAATGCCGTATCTCTTGGGTTTTAGTTTTCTTTTGTGGTTCTGGCCCTCCACGTGTGGGACTTCCTCTGGTGCCTTAGCACCTCCTATGTGGTGGCTGGCTCGAACCTTCCCCAGAGGTGATGGATTCTGAACCTAGGGCTCAGAATGGGGCATGTGAAGATTTCTCTTTTCAGCCTCTGTCTTTCCTCTTTTCATTCTTTCTGCTGTCCTCCAGGCTTCGGGAACAGGCCTATCTGTCCTTTCACTCCTCTCTCTGCCTTGGCCCTTGGTGGGTAGTCCTGCTTTCCAGAGGAAGACTCTCTGTGGCCTTCTAAGGACCTGGGAATCCCCCACCTCCACCCCCAGGGCCCACCAGCCTGGAGCCGTCCCTAGCCACCACGAGCCTGGTGTTCACAGGAGGACATCACTCACGCAGAGACGCAGAGAGAGGCTGTACCTCGGGGCCGTTAAAGTGCAATTTAACGAGTGCAATCGCTTGCATTCCAGAACTGATTTTTTTTTTTTATTTCCCCAAAGAAACCCATAAAAATAAATAACTTCTCAGGAGGGGGAAAAGGAACATTTTACATTAGGCAACTTGTTTAAAAAAAAAAAAGAAGGAAAAAAAAAAAGGAGAAAGAAGCCCAGGAGACAGTTGATTGAAACATACAGATTATCTCTGTTTAACCCCCTCTTGCTCTCCCTCCATCTCTCTCTTTCTTTCTTTTTGTTTTGATTGTATTGGAGGAATCCTATTTCTAATTATATATATATTTAAGTTTATTTATAAAATGGAGATATTGACAAGGCCACAGGACAAGAGGGGTACAACTCCACACAATTCCCACCACCAGAACTTCATGTCCCACCCCCTCTCCTGATAGCTTTCCTATTCTTTATTCCTCTGGGAGTATGGACCCAGCGTCATTATGGGATGCAGAAGGGTGAAGGTCTGGCTTCTGTAATTGCTTCCCTGCTTAACATGAGCATTGACAGGTCGATCCATACTCCCAGCCTATCTCTCTCTTTCCCTAGTGGGGCAGGGACCTGGGGAGGTGGGGCTCCAGGACACATTGGTGGGGTCATCTTCCCAGGGAAGTCCGGTTGGCATTATGGTAGCATCTGGAACCTTGTGGCTGAAAAACCACTTTGTTCTTTATATGTTAACTCTATTGATATATTTTTATGAGGTCAGTGTGTTATTTTTTAAAGGGTCCTTTTTAAAACTTTATTTATTACTGGATAGAGACAGAGAGAAATTGAAAGAGGAGGGGGAGATAGAGAAGGAAAAAGACAGAGGACACTTGGAGCTCTGCTTCACCATTCATGAAGCTTGTCCCCTGCAGGTGAGAACCAGGGGGCTTGAACCTGGGCCCTTGAACACTGTAATGTGTGCATTTAACCAGATGCGCCACTGCCTGGTCCCCCTGCCTTCTCTTTTCTTTCTTTCTCTCATTTAGACTTACTGAACTTGTCTACCTCTGAGCTGTTGAATGGGCGATTGGGGTATTTTGTGGAGTATTGACTCATAAGTCACGCTCCTGGGGGCCCAGCCCTGCTCAGGCTGTCAGTGAGATGCAGTTAATGCAATGGAGTCTCTCCAGTCAGCTTCTGCTCTGTACCAAGTGATGCCTACAGTCGTGCTTTCAATTTCATGAGTCTTCCGGGATGTTCTGCTCTGGGCCAACAGGTCAGAATCATGTTCTGAGGTGGCCTTTTCCTCATGGTGGGTAGCTGGCTCCTCCTAAGCCAGCATGACAGGTGTGTCCTACCACACAGATGTCTCAGCCTAGCTTGCTGAGCTGCTGGTGGTCCTAGGAGCCTTCAGAGTCATGCCAAGTGGATGCCGGAATCGACTCCCAAGAACCCCTTCAAAACTCTGCGTGCGTCCGGTTGGCTAAGTCCCATCCCAAGTCCAAGTCCTAATTCAGTGACTAGAGAAACAGACATTCATTCTTGGGGGCTGGGTGTTGGTGAATCTAGTTAAGTGCATGTAGTACAAAGTACAAGAACCCGTGCAAGGGTCTGGGTTTGAGCATCTGCTCCCCACTTATGGGAAGGGAAAGCTTCACAGCAGCGAAGCACTCTTTCTCTCTCCCTCTCTGTCTCCTCCTCCTCTTTCAATTTCTCTCTGTCCTGTTAAATAAAATGGGGGGAAAAAGTCTCTAGGAGTGGTGGATACATAGTTATGGTTTCAAGCCCAAGTGATAACCCAGAGAGAGGGAGAGAGAGAAACAGACATCCATCCATCCTTTTCTGCCAAGCTAGCTTCGCGGTGGGAGAGAGATGACCAGGAACTCATGGCTGAGCTGGAACGCAATGCAATGTGTTTATTATCAGAAAAGAATCTGCCTTTATATCTTCCGAGGAGGAAGTGGCTGGCCAGAAAAGGAAGTGGGTAGGAGAGTGGGTGGAGAGAAGGAAAAGAGCGCAAATTCCATCTAATCAGTGGGGGTTAAACCAATGCCCTGCAGGCAGGGTGGGTCTCAGACAAAACAATGATTATGTAAATAGACCACAGTGTTAAGCAATGCAGGGGGCCTGGCGTAATAACCAACACGGATAGAAACAGAAGCAGAATTAGCCAAAGGAGAAATGATGACAAACACTTTTCTTCTTTTGGTATTTCACGTTCTCACCTGTGAGGAGTATCTCTGCAGGGAATTCCCTGAGTCCTATCACTTTCTAGCTAGTAGACTGGGAATTGAGGAGGTCCAGCAACCAGCCTGAGGACACACAGCAAGCCAGAAATCCATGGTGGGTGATCCCACCCCATGCTGCCACATTCTGTTTCCTCTTCCTTCATTCTCTCTACCACCCTGTGTCCAAGAGGATAATTCTGCTAGGGGCACGGGCTAGGGGAGGGGCTGCCATCCTGCTTGGCCCCTCAATCAGCCCCAAGATGGTGAGCACTCTTCTCTCACTTCCAGTTATCCGCTGTGCTGGTCATTCTCTGCTTGTATTCTGCACCCCCAGAACCCTCCATGTTCTGCTCTGGGTCTTAGGAGGATCCCAGCCCCCCTCCCCCCACAGACACCCAGGTGGACCACATCACCTCCACTGTCTTACTGTCTTGCTTCCATCGGAGTTCAGGCTCAGTGTGATCAAGCATGAGATGCCCTGGGAAGAGACTGGAGCAGAAGGAAACTGATTTTCTCTTTGCCACAGCACCTGCGCAGTGATTCTCTGTGGAGCCAACATCTCTGGTGATACCATGTCCCTCTATACATTGGCCTCTAGGCCTCTGGCATTCCCGTTGCCAGTCTCTGGGACTGTCCTCATCCCTGCCGATTCCCTGACCCCTGTCCCTCTCAACCCTAAGTCCTCCCCTTCACTCAGGTCCCTTGAACCCCCCTGAGTTGGACTCTGCTTCCTGCTTGGGTTGGTGTAGCCATCCTTTCCTTAGCTTCTGTTTTCCTTTCCATTCTTGGCTAGGGCGGAGAGAAATTGAGAGAGGAGGGCTAGACAAAGAGGAAGAGAGAAAGAGAGACACCCCTGCAGCCCTGCTTCCCCACTTGTGAAGCTTTCCTTCTGCAGGTGGAGAGCGGGGGCTTGAACCCGGGTCTTTTGGCATGGCAATGTGTGCGCTCAGCTGGGAAGAGAGAAAGAGGTGGGGGCTTGCAGCCTGTGGCTGAGTGGGTCCCCAAGCAGGAGTGTACAGCCCGGGAAGAATGTGCTAGAACTTCAGTGCTGGAGTGTGAATGTCTCTACTGCCTGGGCTTTGTCCAGAGGATTCTGAGGACTCTGGGAAGGTCACCCATGGCACTGCTGTTGGTGGTGGGGAATGCCTTCTCCCAAGTGCCTGCTGATGAGGGCTGGTGCCATAGCAGGTGGTGGATCCGTTCCAAGCTGGTTGACAAGGAGAAATAGACGTGCCATCAGGTGTGTTGTGTGTGTGTGGGGGGCACAACAGTGCATGTGGCATGATTCCATTTTTTGTGGGATAACCTTTTTATCTTTTCTGAGCAAGAGCGAGAGGGTGGCCTTGCTCACTGTAGTGGGGGTGGAGGTAGGAAGTGACAGGGGAGGAGAATCTTAGGGGAGGAGAATTTGCAGGGAGGGAGTAACTGTGGCAAAATGGAAAAGAACGTCTAGGTGTGATTTTTTTTGTTGTTGTTGTTCTTTCTTTGACTTTTTTAGTATTTATTTTCATTTTACTGGATAGAGACAGAGAATTCCTGAGGGGAAAGGGGAAGGGGAGGGGGGAGAGGAAGAGAGAGAGGGAGAGTGCTTCCTGGTGGCTAGGTGGTGGTGCGCCTGGTTGAATGCACATGTTCCAGTTTGTGAGGACCCAGGTTCGAACCCCTAGTCCCCACCTTCAGGGGGAAACTTCATTCATGGTGAAGCCGGGCTACAGGTGTCTCTTTGTCCCTTCCTCTCTATTATCCCTTTCTCCCTCAATTTTTAGCTGTCTATGAGAGAGAGAGAGAAAGAGAGAGAGAGAGAGGGAGAGAGAGAGAAAGAGAGAGAGGGAGACCTGCAGCACTGTTTCAGCACTTGGGAAGCTTCCCCCCTGCAAGTGTGGACCAGGGGCTTGAACCCTGGTCCTTAGGCACTGTAATGTGTGCGCTTTATGGGGTGTGCCCCTGCCTGGCCCGCCTTTTTATTTATGACCTTCAGACATCGGTATTTGCACCACTGACATTCTGTGGGACGTTTGTTTTTCCTGTAATCGCAGCTTCGATTGATAAATGCTCATAATATTTCTGAGTCTACATTGCTTTCTTCACGCTCCTGGGTTATTTAAAGTTTTCATTCCTTTCATACCATCTCGCCCTGAGCATTTTCAATTCTGATCAATACTCATTTGTACTTGCTAACCTATTCATCCTTCTTGTTTTTTTTTATTTCTTCATACATATTCCTGTTTTCTGAAATATTTTTTCCTTCAAGCTGAAGAGACCATTTCCATATTTACTTTAATCTGGTAATACTACTGGTAGTAATTTTTATTTATTTTATTTTATTTTATTTTATTTTATTTTATTTTTCCCCCTCCAGGGTTATTGCTGGGGCTCGGTGCCTATACCATGAATCCACTGCTCCTGGAGGCCAATTTTTCCCTTTTGTTGCCCTTGTTGTTCGTCGTTGTTGTTGCTATTATTATTGTTGTTGTTTTGCTGGGTAAAACAGAGAGAAGTTGAGGGAGAAAGGGAAGGCAGAGAGGGGGAGAGAGAGATAGACACCTGCAGACCTGCTTCATTGCTTGTGAAGCAACCCCCGCCCCCCCAGGTGGGGGGCTTGAACTGGGGACTTGAACTGGGATCCTTACACCGGTCCTTGCGCTTCGCTTCATGTGTGCTTAACCTGCTACCACCCAGCCCCCTGGTAGTACATTTTTAAAAGGCTTTTATTTCATGTTCTTTTTTTTTTTTTCCTCAAAGTTCTATTTTTTCTATTTGTCTTTATGGACCCCTTGGAATATACCTAAAATAGACCTACTAGCTTTTTCTCCTTTTTTTAAAAAAAATATTGCATTTATTTATTAAAGAGGTGAGAGAGGTGGGGGGGGGGAGGCACCAGCCAGATCACTTCACAGTCAGTTTTTTTAACAGATTTATTAACGGGGCGGGGGGGTGGCATACCCCCCTGGCATGTGCAGTGCCAGGGATCAAACTCAAGACCTCAAGCCTGCAAGTCTTGTGCCCAACCTCCACGACACCTTCCAGGCCCTTCACTCACTGTTTTATTTTCTGTATGTATTAGATAGAGAAAAATCAGAGAGAGAGACAGAGAGAGACCGACCCACAGCACTGAAGCATGACCACCACCACCACCGCCACCAAAGGTGGGGACTGGGGCCTTGAACCTGGGCCCTTGAGCATGGTACCATGTGTGTTTAACTGGGTATGCCGCCCACTGCCCCCACCCCCATCCCCCCACACACTTACCTTTGAAGACTATTTTTACTGGGTGTAGAGTTTAAAATTGAGACTTATTTTCTCTTCAGTGCTTGTAAAAGTGTTAGCCCCCCCCTTTTTTTTGTTTTTTATCTTCCATCATTTTTGTTATTCTTATTTTTATTCTCACTGCTGCTCCTTTGAAGGTAAGCTGTCTCTTTTCATCCGACTGGCTTTCATCCATATGAGTATGATATTTTTGATTCTAGCTATGTGCGAGCGTGTGCGTGTGTGTGAGTGTGAGTGTGTATGTGTATATTCTTTTCTCTCTCCCTCTCTAACATTTCATTTGTTCTTTTTTAATGAGAGAGAGAGAGAGAGAAATATAGCACTAGAGAGAGACAGCTCAGCTCTGGCTAATGGTGGTGCTGGGAATTGAACCTGGACCTCAGAGCCACAGGCATGAAAGTCTTTTGCAGAACTACTAGGCTGTCTCTCCTGCCTGTGTATACTCTTTCCGGTGTATGTAGACTTCTTGAGTTGTTAGCTCGATGCTTTTGATGTAAACTTCTTGATGTTAGCTTGATCACTGGTGGGAAATTCTTGACCATTTTCCTCCCCCCACCCTTGGGCTTCAGTTAACGCACTTAACTTGGGCATTTTCACTGTCTCTCTGTCTCTTTTCTATGCTTCCCAATTTTTCCCCCTCCGTAGGTCTCTGTCTGATTGTTCTAAGCTCCCAGGTTACATGTAAATTCTCCAGCTGTTTCCACTCTGCTGATAAACCCTTATGCCAATTTCTTTATCGTAGTGACTGCATTTTAAGAAAACTTTTTTTTAAAATTTTAGAATACTTTTATATCTACAGAGAAGCTGCATGGACAGTACTGAGTCCTGTTATGTTTTGTTCCCTATGACCAACTTCTTACCTTATCAAGGTACACTGTGAGAGCAGAGGCATTAACATGGATTCCTACGCTCATGTGAACAGAACCCGAGAACTCACTCAGATGTTAACTGGTGTTTCATTATTGTCCTCACCAAATTATCTCTAGCTGTCTTGTTCTCTCTGCTTCATAGAAGTTTATCAATTTTCCTTTCTTGAGAAGTACTCTTTAGACATTCTATAGAGTTATCCCCTGACATGGGCATTATTGAATTTTGACTCTAAAGTTTACATTTGTGCTTTAAAATAAATACTTATGGGGGGGGGCTGAAGAGACAGTATAATGGTTCTGCAAAAGACTCTCCTGCCTGAGGTTCAGAGGTCTCAGGTTCAATCCCCAGTGCCACCATTAGCCAGAACTGAGCAGAACTGGTCTCTTTACCCTGACCCTCATGAAAAAAAATTTTTTTTAATTAAATCTAAATTAACAATTAAATAAAATGAAAACAAAACAACAATACCCCTCAGTTCTTCTGACCCAGGTGCCACTTTTGGGGTGCTAAGTAGAGCTAATAGATGCTATATATACCATATACCACATGGCACATGGAGTCATCATTACAGAAAGTTCTGTTGGGCAGCACTGTTGAAAGCTGTGGTTCTTGTGTGTGTGAGTGAGTGTGTGTGTGTGTGTGTGTGTGTGTGTGTGTGTGTTTCCGCGTGCCTGTGTGCACATCAGACTAATCCAGGAGGCTGTTAACATACTGATCGCTGAACCCCAGCCTGATTCCAAGTTTGGGGGTGAAAGGTTCGAGAAATCACCTGTCTAACAAGCTCCCAGAGGTACTGGTCCCGGGAAGCCCCCTTTTAGAGCCTCCTGACAGGCTGGCTCTGCAGTTGTCAGTCTGGGAAAAGGACTTGCTTCAGGCCAGCTGCAGATCGGATCTATGCCATTTCTTGTTCCAGCTGAGCTGGTTTGGGATTTGGACTCAGTCTACTTGCAAGATGGGGGAGCTGGGAGAAGAGGCCTGGGGTTTGTCCCTCTGTTTGGGGGTGGAGTGGGGTGGGCACACAGAGGAACCTGGGGAGAAGGGTGGTAGTCTCCCTGCGTTCTCTGTCTTTGAGGCCTAATGGAGAAGCAGACACTTCCAGATCTGAACAGAGAATGTACTACCTTTGTCCCTCAGCCTTACCTTGATAAATGTCTCTCTGAGGCATGAATGACTCATGTCTAGCTGCTTGTCTGGGGTGGAGGGGGTTGGGATGGAGGGAATTGTGGGTGGGAGGAGCCTCAGGGTAAAAGTGACAGAACTCAGTGAAGTGTGAAGTGAGAGAGACAAGCCACTTCAAACCTCAGTGCCTTACTCTGCTGCAAGTATGGCCTCCAAACTGAAAGGGCAGGAGAAAACACAGCTGCAGGGGTGGTGGTGGTGGTGGTGGGTGTGTGTGTGTGGGGTGTTCTTGGGGAGCAAAATAACGCATCTCCCAAGGGCAGCCCCATGGACTGTTGGCCTGGTTCTGAGTGGAGCTTGGAGCTTCAGGCAGGGGTGCAGAGGAGGGGCTCTGACAGCCCAGCCCTACCCTGCTGAGCTCCCTCCCCCAGGCGGCTACTGGGTTTGCACCTGTGAGCCCTTCCAGGATATCTTCTAGAAGAGCAACCATACCTCTGTGCCGGCTGCTCTCTTGGGGTCCCCTCTGGACCTCACCATGGCCCAGCTATTCAGTTCAATGCCCGGAGGTCTCAAGTTGCCTCCAAGACCTTGTCTTACTGTGGAGGATGGCGGTGGGGCTGGTTAGCTGGTGCCTGGGACTTGCCAGTTAGAAGTGGTGTGTGTGTCTGTGTGTGTGTGTGTGTGTGTGTGTGTGTGTGTGTGTGTGTGTGTGTGTGTATGTATGCAGAGAGAGGGTAGGGGGAGAGGGAAAGATTGAATAACCCTGAAGCTTCCCTGGTGCTGTGAAGGCTAGAAGCTGGGTTGTGTACATGGCAAGGCGATGCACCATCAAACAAGCTACTTCACTGGCCCAAGACTCATTGCTTCAACTAACTGTCCATCCACCCACTCACCTGTCAATTCACCCAACTCCACCCTCCCATCCTATTCATTCCTTCCCAAGCTCAAGGGCCCAGGCTTAAGCCCCTGCAGGGAAAAAGCTTCACAAGTGGTGGAACAGGGCTGCAGGTATCTCTCTCTCCCCTTCTCTACCTCTCCTTCTCCTCTCAACTTTTCTCTGTTCTTTCAAAAAAATTTTTTTAATTTTTATTTATTTATTATGGGATAGAGACAGAGAGAAATAGAGTGGAGAGGGAGATAGAGAGGGAGTGAGACAAAGAGACACCTGCAGCCCTGTTTCACCACTCGTGAAGTTTCCTCCTGCAGGTGGGGACCAGGGGCTTGAACCTGCATTCTTGCTCATGTAATGTATGTGTTTAACCAGGTGCACTGCTGCCTGGTCCCTTCAAATTTTTTTTAAGTTAACCTATTTGTCCATCCATCATCCATCCACCCCCATCATCTATCCATCCATCCACCCATCCATCCATCCATCCATCCATCCATCCATGTACTCATTATCCACCCATCTACCCATCCATCCATCCATCCATCCACTCATTATCTATCCACCCATCTATCCATCCATCCATCCACCCATCTACCCATCCATCCATCCATCCATCCACTCATTATCTATCCACCCATCTACCCATCCATCCATCCTTCCATCCATCCACCCATCTACCCATCCATCCATAATCCATCCACCCACCCATCATCTATCCATCCATCCATCCATCCATCCATGCACTCATTATCTATCCACCCATCTACCCATCCATCCATCCACCCATCTACCCATCCATCCATCCATCATCCATCCACCCACCCATCATCTATCCATCCATCCATCCACTCATTATCTATCTACCCATCTACCCATTCATCCATCCATCCACCCATCTACCCACTCAACCATCCATCCATCCACTCATTATCTATCCACCCATCTATCCATCCATCCATCCATCCATCCATCCATCATCTACTCAACTATCCACCTTCCCATCCAACCATCTACCCATCCAGCCATCCATCTGTATACCCATCCACCCACCCACCCACCCACCCATTTAGAAAAAGACCCCACACTCGTAGGAAGACTCCCTTCTCTGTGTAGCTGCCCCACTGAAGATATTTGCCAGTACACAAGAGGAAACATTGCTCTGTTGGGACTCATCCTAACAGATGTTTTCTTCCCCCGTCAGCGCCAAGTGACAGTAGAAGAAACAGAAAACTTATCTTCCAATGACGGCCCTTTCCTCTTGACTGCTGGGGGAGTGGTGTGAGACTGTGACTGTCAGGTTTCTGACAGATCCCTGGACCCCGAGACTCAGTGATGTGGTTTGTGGAGATGGGGCTCTATGCTCAGTGCTGGGAGCCCATTGAAGAAGGGAGAGAATGCCTCCCCCGCCCACCCATAGCTCACCGCCACCAGGGAGGCACGGTCGCCTTCCTGGTCGCCTTCCTCCCCTCCGAGCCCAGGGAGGCTTTTCTCTGGAAATTAAGCCCATCACTTAGCAGACGTGCAGCGCCCGTGGCCCTGGCTGATGGGACTGTGCAAAGCCGCCGACAGACTGTGGTGATTGAATGTCCAAATTAAGCTGCCAGCTCTCAACTCTGAAGCTCCAGGGCCCGAGTGTTAGTATTTATGTCACATCTTTAGAAATTGTCACATAGCCAGGCGGTACCCAGAGTCACTGCAGCTGTGGCTCCGGCTCCAGCCCCCCCCCCCCCCCCGCCTCCTTCTGCTTCATTTACTGAGTACAGTGGTGTGTGTGTTTGTTAGGGGGTGGGGAGGCACGACCCTGATTCTGCCCTGGGTGTGTGGCAGAGGTGGCCTCCAGGTGTGGAACAAAGTTAGCTTGTAGGGCCCCAGGAGAAACTTGCTTCTCCAAGTTAGGGGAAAGAACTTGGTCTCTGTCTACACCCAGCCCTTCAGGCTCCATCCCGCCTCCAAGGAGGGACCCAGTAGTGGGTGACAATGCCAGGTCCTGAGAGACAGTGTGGGGCTGGGCAGTGGTGCACCTGATTGAGTGCATGTGTTACCAAGCACAAGAACCTGGGTTCAAGTCCTTACTCTCCACCTGCAGGGAGAAAGCTTCATGAGGGGTGAAGCCGGGCTGCAGGTGTGTGTGTGTGTGTCTGTCTGTCTGTCTGTATGTGTGTCTCTCCCTCTCTATCTCTCCCTCCCCTCTCAGTTTCTCTCTGTCTTATCAGAGAGAGAGAGAGAGAGAGAGAAGCAGATAGTATTTGTGACAACTCTAAGGGAAGGAGCTAACACAGAGCCTCCTTTAAGGAGGTAGTGTAGCTGTTGGATTTTTTTTCTTTAAATATTTATTTATTTATTTATTCCCTTTTGTTGCCCTTGTTGTTTTATTATTGTAGTTATTCTTCTTGTTGTCATTGTTGGATAAGACAGAGAGAAATGGAGAGAGGTGGGGAAGACAGAGAGGGGGAGAGAAAGATAGATACCCACAGACCTGCTTCACCACTTGTGAAGCGACTTCCCTGCAGGTGGGGAGCCGGGGAACTGGGATCCTTACTCTGGTCTTTGAGCTTTGTGCCATGAGCACTTAACCTGCTGTGCTACCGCCCGACTCCCAGCTCGGGGGGGGGGTCATAAACTGGGGTGAATTCATGGAGACGGTCGGGAAGAATTAGGCTTGTGTGAGTCTTGCCTTCCAGTGGTCTAAAAATTGACCCCTGTGGTTTTGAGCTTGTTTCTGATCAATTTATAAATTAGCCTTATATATTATACATTATTTCCTTGTGTTCTTACCCATTTTTCTTTCTGACTAGATTGCTAGAGTCTGTTTTAGATAGACTATTCTTAGGTTCTCGAGAGAGTCTGGGTTCTCATGAGAACGCTGAGCACAGCAGGTCCCTAAGAGATCAGGAAAGCTCGGGAGAATATCGGCGACACTCAACAGGATTTAGTGGCTTCTCAGAGTGCCCAGCCCATCTGCCTTCTGGTCTCGAGGAGAACCCAGTTCCAGAACATGAAGGCCACATGGTTTGGGCAGGGACATGCGGTGATTAATGACTCACGACAGTCCTTCTGGCTCTGTGAGCTGGCCACACCCTGAGCCTACACTGTCACTCTGGCAGGTGGGCTGTGGCATCTCTTTGTGTTGAAAAACCGCCCTTCGTTATCCACTTCGTTATCCACTGTCGGAACATCACTTTCTTTTCCAGGCACCGATGTCACGATGCCTTTGCCAAAGCCACACTGTTTGAGGAGTGAAATTTTATATAGTTATGTCTTAAGATTGCGTCCTTGAGGCTAGTTTTCTTTCTTTTTCTTATAGGGAATTTTAATGTTAAGTTATGTATTTATTTATTGGGTAGAGGCAGAAAGAAAGAGGGAGATAGAGAGACAGAGAGAAAGAGAATAGACCTTAGCACAACTTCACTGTTCATAAAACAACTTCCTCCTTGCTAGTGGGGAGTGGAGGCTTGAACCTGGATCCTTGCTCATGTACTGGTGACATGTACTCAACCAAATATACCAGGATCCGATCTCTCTCTCTCTCTCTCTCTCCACCAATCACATATTTGTGATTCCACTGTTCCAGGGTTAACTCCTTCAGAAAAGAGAGACACCACAGCACCACTCTACCAGCTGTGGAGTTTCCCCCGGTGCCTGCACGTGGTGTGAGGATTCAAATCTAGCTCCTTGCTTATCTGGTAAAGCACGAGCTCTCTCTCAGCCCCCTTTACTGATTTTAAAGGTTGTTCAGACCATTTGAGTTCTTGGGCCTTTGCATCTCAATTTTTGCATCACCATTTAAAAAAAAAACTTGTTTAGGGCCCGGTGGTGGCTCACCTGGTTAGGAGTACATGTTACAGTGTGCAAGGATCCAGGTTCAAGCCCCCAGTGCCCACCTGCAGGGGGAAAGCTTCGTGAGTGGTGAAGCAGGACTGTAGGGGTCTCTCTCTCTCTCTCCCTCTCTATCTTCCCCTTCTTCTCAATTTCTGGTTGTCTCTATCTAATAAATAAATAAAGATATTAATAATGAGAAAAACTTGTTTAAGTGCTCAGTGGTCAGTGGCTGCTATCCTGGACTGGAAACATTTCAACCATTCCAGAAAGTTCTTCTGGAGAGTTCTGGTAAAGAGCATGCTGGGGCATCTAGTAGTAGTTGGTTAAGCATAATTAACGCATGACTGGCCTCTTCTGAAGCATTTCTCTTGATTTAGAGTAGCACTTTTTTTTTTCCTAATTAGAAAAAGTCATTTGTGCTCCACGGAGCCCATATTATTTGACTTCTCCTTCCAAATTCCCACTGAAAGACCAAGAAATTCCAAAAGGGGAAAGAGTCTAAGGCCTGTCAACCAGAAAAAGAGTGTCAATCAGGCCAGGCTGCTGAGGAATTTCTCTTGAGATGCAGTTCAGACAATACTTGCTAATTCCGTCTCCCCGTTCTCAGCATCTAAACCTCTCTCTTAATACTCTTCTTGTCTGTAATCGCACTGCTCTGTGGTTCCAGAATCATGTGAAATTATAGCAGTGATGGTAGGCATTCTTAATTTGATTGTAGCCATAATGGAAATAGAACTGCCTCTGGGTTTTTACCAGTAAGCACGACAAGGACCTTTGACATATTTATTATTCCCAGAAAAGCTCCATCTACTCCTATTTTTCTGGGAGGGTTAAAAGGAAGAAGGATGATTGGATTTTGTCACTTGCCTTTTGTCCTGGGGTAGGGATAATTAGATGGGCTTTCTCCTTTGACCTAGTTTTCTGGTGAATGTTATTAATACTTTTCTGTCTGAAATTGTGTAGGGTTTGGTTTAGAAAAGCTATGTTCAGACTTGAGTATCTGAAAGATCTCTTGGGTGTGGGGGCGAGGCAGAAGGACAGATGGAGCTAGTCTGGAAGTAAGAAACCAGGAAGGAAGGTCTTCGTTTCACTAAGAGAGAATAAATGATTTCCCCGGACAATGCTCATTAATAGGTAATCAACCTCAGTTGACTGATCACACATCACTCACCAAAGATGGTGCTGGGATCTTTTTTTTTTTTTTTTTTGACACCTGCAGACCTGCTTCACCACCTGTGAAGTGACTCCCCTGCAGGTGGGGAGTCAGGGGCTCAAACTGGGATCCTTTTGCCGGTCCTTGCGCTTTGCACCACGTGCGCTTAACCCGCTGAGCTACCACCCGACTCCCTGGGATCTTTTATATAGCCTTTGAGTGCAACTTAATCTCACAGTTGCCCTGTGATGCAGCTTAACTTGTGGCTGAGGTATTAGGAGTGTTGGGTATTCAGAGAACTTGGGGACATGAAGTGAGAAGTGCTGAAGAAATCACAGGTTATGAAAGGGAGGAGACCTAGAATGTCCATTCCAGATGTCTCAATTGGATGCCCAGCTGGATTGTTGAGTGCTGCCAAGAATGGTTTTTCTTCTTCTTCTAGAGTTTGCCCTTCTTCCGTAGCCAGTCGACAGCGTCAGGTTGAGCCTGATGTAAAGTTTCGAGACCTCCTTTGAATCTGGAGAGGTGGCAGTCGTTGACTATGTGGGTAATAGTCTGTCTGGAGCCGCAGGGGCAGTTCGGGTCATCTCTGGCTCCCCAGCGATGGAACATAGTGGCGCACCGGCCATGGCCTGTTCCATAGCGATGGAGGAGGGCCCAATCATAACGTGCTAGGTCAAAGCCGGGTTGACGCTTGCAGGGGTCTGTGATGAGGTGTTTGTTCTTTACCTCGGCTGACTGCCAACTCTGTTTCCAAGAGTCTGGAACAGAGAAGTTCAGTGTAGTCGTAGGGGACCAGATTGGATGACGAGACGTCAAGCGTTGGACAGGGTGGGCGAAGATATCCGCGTATATTGGCAGGTCCGGTCAAGCGTAGATGTGGGAAATGACCAATAAGAACGCGTTTGGCAAAGGACAGCCCCTCAATATAAGTTGGAGGACTCGAAGAGCAGGACCAACAGCTTGAAAGCTGTCAGGAGCTGCTTGTTGCTGGCTTTGAAAGTGACTGGGATCCATGTGGATTCAGTCGGCTAGGAAGGATCATCAGTTTCCCCAATGAATGGGTACTCACGGGATGCACCACGAGAAGGTCAATCCAATGCATCCAAGAATGGTTTTGAAAGAGGTGAAGTCAACAAGAGAGCAGGGGACACAATGAGCCCAGTTGGTGATGGTGAATTTGATACATTTCATCCAGTGATTAAGGTGGATGCCCAGTGGACAGCTGCAAGGACTGGTAAGGCTGAAGATTGAAACACAGCCTCAGAACTCCTAGGGAGGAATGAAGACGGAATGCAAACGTCTACTGCTCACAGAGATTTCAAGGAAAAGCAGAAAATATTTTTGGACTAATGGGGTGGGAGGGAGAAATGAAGATATGTCGTATCAGAATCTGTGAAATCGAGATAAAACACTATGTGGCATGAAATTTATGTTGTGGGAACTTATCCAACAACTGAAGTAATATCAGTGATTTTTCTAGAAAATAGAATACTTCCTAACTTATTTTATGAGACTAGGATTCTTCTGGTACCTGAACTAGATAAAAACAGTACCAAAAAAAAAAAAAAAGATAAATCACCTATTTTAAATTTTTAAAAATTGTTTATTTATTTAGTCAATAGGACAGAGAATTTAATAGAGGAGGAGATGGTAGAGAAGGAGAAAGAGACAGAGAGACATCAGAAGCCCTGCTTCACTACTTGTGAAGCTTCTCCCCCTGCAGGTGTGGACTGTGGGTTCGAACACAGGACCTTGTACATGAATGGTAACATGTACACTCAACCAGGTGTGCCACCACTCAGCCTCCAAAGATAAATCACCTTTATGACATAAATACAAAGACCTTCAACAAAAATCCTAGCCAGCCAAATTCAGAAAGATGAAGAAATAACAATACATTAGCACTAAGTGATCTTTATTCTGGGGATTTCAAGAGTGCCTCAGAAATCAAAATTTGTTAAGTGGTAGTCACCATAATAACCATTTAAAGAGAGGCCGGGTGGTGACACACCTGGTTGAGCGAACATGTTACAGTGCTCAAGGACCTGAGTTCAAGCCCCAGGTCCTCACCTGCAGGGGGAAAGCTTTGCAAGTGTTGAAGCAGGGTTGCAGGTTATCTCCCTGTCTATCACCTCCTTTCCTCTTGATTTCTGGCTGTCTCCATCCAGTAAATTAATAAAGATTTAAAAAATTTTTTAAAGTACCATCTAAAGACGCAAATATATGAGCATCCCATCTGATATGGAAAAACCACTTAAAACATAATCATGGTTTATGATGAGAGTTGCTCAGTGTACTTGGAACAGGAAGTAAATGTCCTACCCTAGCAAAGGGTGTGCACATGTGTGTAAAAAGAACAATTAAGGGAGTCAGGTGGTAGCGCAGTGGGTTAAGCACATGTGGCACAAAACGAAAGGACTGGCATAAGGATCCTGGTTCGAGCCCTTGGCTCTCCACCTGTAGCCCTCTCTGTCTTCCCCTCCTCTCTCCATTTCTCTCTGTCTTATCCAACGACAGCAATAATAACAAGGACAATAACAACTACAACAATAAAAACAACAAGGGCAGCAAAAGGGAAAATAAAAAGAAGAAGAACAATTAAAACTGCCACCATACACAGAAAAGTGATGATTTGTGCAGAAACATCACAATAATTTGTCAAGGACCAGGAGACAGCTCACCTGGTAGTGTGCACCCCCGACCCCCTTCCCGGAGGTCCTGTGTCACCAGGGGGGACTCCATGGATGGTGGAGCCATGCTGTGATGTCTTTTCCTCTGTTTCTTTTTCTCTGGAAAAAGAAAGAAGAAATAAAGAAAGAAAGAAAGGAAGGAAGGGAGAAGGAAAGAAAGAAAGAAAGAAAGAAAGAAAGAAAGTCATCTCAGGAAACTTGCATGTGTGAGATCCTGGTGCAGAGGGGGGAAAAAGTTTATTAAAAATAAAAAACCTCCCAGGGAGGGCCAGGTGGTAATGCACCTGGTTGAATGCACACATTGCAGTGCACTAAAAGTCCAGGAGTTCAAGCCCCTGGTCCTTACCTGTAGGGGAAAGCTTCACAAGCAGTGAAATAATGCTGCAGGTGTCTCTCTTCCTTCTCTGCTTTCTCTTTCAATTTTGCTCCGTCTCTATTTAAAAGAAGAAGAAGAAGAAGAAGAAAGAATGAAAAGAAAAAAAAAACCCTCCCGTATTCATCTTTATCTCACTTACCGTGATTCCTTCAAGCTCCATCCAAGTTGAGATGAGGAAGGGGGTGCTCTTACTTGTAGGCATAATTTAAGAGATAAGAACAGAAAGGGAAAACACAAAGGAAAATTGGACTGGGTTAAAAGGACTCTGGGTAAGGGGGAAGGGTGCATTGAGGCCCCGGTGCATGATGGTAGAAAAGGATTTAAGTTCGGGGTGAGAGTATCTTTTGCAGACACCTGTCATGGTAAGATGAGAAATTACACTTGTGTGTCAACAGTTGTACTATAAACCATTAACCTCTCAATAAATGACTTTATTTATTTATTTGCCTCCTGGGTTATTGCTGGAGCTTGGTGCCTGTGCTATGAGAGGGATAGAGAAAGATAGACACCTGCAGACCTGCTTCACCACTTGTAAAGCGACCCTCCTGCAAGTGGGAATCCAGGGACTCGAACCCGGATCCTTGCGTGGGTCCTTGTGCTTCGTGCTATGTGTGCTTAACATTGTGTGCCACCACCTGGCCCCTCAATAAAAATGACTTTAAAAACTGCCCAGAGGGGCTGGATGGTGGCACACCTGGTTAAGTGCCCATATCACCACGCACAAGGATCTGGATTTCAGCCCCCCACACTCCACCTGCAGGGTATCCGCTTCATGAGCGGTGAAGCAGGTCTGCAGGTGTCTTATCTTTCTCTCCCCCTTTCTATCTCTGCCCCTCCTCTCAATTTCTCTGTCCTGTCAAATTAAAATAGAAAGGAAAAAAAAGGAAAAAAAATAACCATCAGGAAAAGTGGGTTAGTAGTGCAGGCACCAAGCCCTAGCAATAACCCTGCTGCCAAAAAAAACAAACAAAAAACCTCCCAGAATTGACAAGTGAATTTAGATGTATTGTGAGAAACAAGGTTAACACACAAAGATAAATTATATTTCTATCTAGTAACAGCAAGTGACCAGAAACTCTCATTTAAAAAAATGCTATGGCAATAACCAGAAGAACCAAATGAACTATGTATGCACACACCTCCCACATGGCTCATGTGGAGAATTACAAAATGCGGGAATAAACCAAGGAATGACTAAATAAGTGGAAAGGTACACATGCTTGTGGGTTGGAAGACTCAGCATCATAAAACTGCCACTTCTGACAGAATGATTTATAGACAATGAAATTCTAGTAATATTCCCAGCAGGACATTTTTTTTATGGGTATGAACAAAATGATTCTAAGATTTATATGGAAACACACACACACAAAAAAAATAAAGGGCCAGGAGACAAAGGAATAAAGACTGGGAATAAAGAATCACAGCATTCCATTGATAAGACTTAAGTTCAGACTGAAGTCACTTTTACTAGACGTGAATTAAAAAAAAAAAATCTAGTCAATGCCGGAGACAGAAAGACACCTTTAAGAGACAGGGAGAGAGAAGGGAGGTGGGAGGGGGGATATTGAGAGAGAGAGAGAGAGAGAGAGAGAGAGAGAGAGAGAGAGAGAGAATTGAAGGAGATTAATGCAGTATATGAAGATAAAAAGAAGCTAGGAGTATCATGGGAAGAGAACTAGAAAATTATTTAAAATAATGAAAGAAAGTATGTTGAGACCACAAGGAAAAGAATTTCTGCTTCAGAGAATAGATCCAGTCATCTGGAAGCCAGTGTAATCAGGTGCTCTCAGATGCCAGGGAAAGAAGTAAGAAGATGAAGAGAACGAGCAGTATTTATCTGCGGGCAAATGGACAGTAGATTTCCTCAGGAAAAGACCACAGCAAATTGAAAAGCACTGACATTCCAACTGGAGTTTCAGACAAATCATAAATCCCAGGGGACCGGGCGGTGGCACACCAGGTTAAGCCCACATAGTGTGGGGCGCAAGGAGCCAGGTTTGAACCCCCAGCTCTCCACCTACAGAGGGGTCAATTCAGGAGTGGCAAAGCGGGTCTGCAGGTCTCTCTCCTTCTCTCTCCTTCTTGGTCTCTCTCGGTTTCTCTCTATCCTATCCAATAAAATGGAAAAACAAAACAAAACAAAAAGAGGCTGCCAGGAGCAGTGGATTTGTAGTGCTGGCACTCAGCCTGAGTGGTAATCCTGGAGGCAATAATAATAGTTATTAATAATAATAAATTACATAGAGATACTCTGCTTGTGAAAGATCAGCCTTTCATGTGTGTGAAATATATACATATATATACATATATATATATATATTCTTTTTTTAAATAAATTAATCTGGGGTGGTGACTCAGAGGATAAAAGCACAGGACTTGTATATATGAGGTCCCAGGTTTGATTCTGGCATCACACATTCTTGAACAGACTGGTGTTCTGGTCTGTCTTGCTCTTTTGAGTAAAAGATAGAATAGACGGCAGTCGGGCGGTAGCACAGCGGGTTAAGCGCACATGGCACAAAAGCGCAAGGACCAGCATAAGGATCCTGGTTTGAGTCCCTGGCTCCCCACCTCAGGGGAGTCGCTTCACAAGAGGTGAAGCAGGTCTGCAGGTGTCTCTCTTTCTCTCCCCTCTCTGTTTTCCCCTCCTCTCTCCATTTCTCTCCGTCCTATCCAAGAATGACATCAATTACAATAATAAAACAACAAGGGCAACAAAAGGGAATAAAAAAATATAAAAAATAATTAAAACAAAAGATAGAGGATACTAGAACCCCCAGAAATAGACTCACATATATAGTGACATTTAAAATAAGACAGAGAGCAACAACCACTCAGCTGGCAAAAGAGGGCCCCTCCCACAAATGCTGCTGGGAAGCTGCACTGCCTCAGGCAGTCACAGGAAACTATCCCATCCCTAACATTGGACACAAAACTCAACTAAAATGGATTAAAAATAATTCCGACATTAGCTCTGACATGGTAAAAATGCATGGTAAAAACGTAGATGAAACACTTTGGGAACCTTAAGATCAGAGATATATTTGGAGACTCAACCCCATGGGCAAGGGAAAACGGAGCAAGAATAAATCAATGGGACTGTATGAAGACCTTTTGCATGTTGAAAGAAACTCCCACAGTGATTAAAAAAAGAAAAGGCAGTCCAGCAACTGGAGGGAAAAACCATGAATGATTATTTGAAAAAATAATAAGTTACAGCTAAAATGTTGTCATGAGCCTCAGAAATGAAATGACCAGAAGGGAAAGGAGAAATGTACCAGAATACCATATCAGGAAGACTTTCATAGTTGAAAACTGTGCCAGTCTTTTTTTCCCCAAAATTATAATTATTTATTTATGAAATAGAAACAGCCAGAAATCTAGAGGGAAGGGATAGATAGAGAGGGAAATAGATAGATGATAGGTAGATAGATAGATGATAGATAGATAGATAGATGATAGATAGGTAGATAGGTAGATAGTTAGGTAGATAGATAGATAGATAGATAGATAGAGACACCTGTAGCCTTGCTTCACCACTTGTGAAGCTTCCCCCTGAAGGTGGGAACAGGGGCTTGAACCTGGGTCCTTGCACATTGTAACATGCACTCTCAACCAGGTGCACCACCACCCAGCCCCCAAATGTGCCAGTCTTTGGCAGACAAAACTGCTAAGAAATATGGAGACAGATGATTTATGTGAAGATGCTGTTCATATAGTGAGTGTCCAACACTTCTGTCTTGTGGACTGAACCCTTTAATCTGGAGAACTATTGTTCCTGGCCTCCACAAAATGTGATGTGTTAACTTTCAAGGGAAACCTCATTAAATTCCCCCCCCCCATGCTCCAGAAGTTGCTCAGCTCACTTTATTTTATTTTATTTATTTTTCCTGATGAGAATAGAACTAGGAATTCATGACAAAAAGCATATGGGTGACATTGTTCAATGGATGAAATGAGGGTAGAAGGATTGGGTGGGAGCCTTAAGAATGACAGATTCAGGAGTCAGGCGGTAGCGCAGCGGGGTAAGCGCAGGTGGCGCAAAGCGCAAGGACCGGCGTAAGGATCCCAGTTCGAGCCCCCAGCTCCCCACCTGCAAGGGAGTCGCTTCACAAGCGGTGAAGCAGGTCTGCAGGTGTCTATCTTTCTCTCCCCCTGTCTTCCCCTCCTCTCTCCGTTTCTCTCTTTTCTATCCAACAACGACGACATCAGTAACAACAACAATAATAACTACAACAATAAAAACAACAAGGTCAACAAAAGGGAATAAATAAATATTTTTGAAAAAAAAAGAATGATAGATTTCTGGGCTGGCGGAGAGGCAGTGCTTGAGTGGAGGGTTTGCACCCCTGAGCTTCCAGGTTGGATCGCAGCATAATATGGGGTCTAAGAGGTGGCTCACCTAGTCTGGTGCACAACTTAGAGTGAGCAAAGACCCAGACTTTGAGCCCCTGGTCAGCACACGGGAAAGAGCATCTTTGGGGCATGGGAGGAGGTTCCTGAGTGGTGGAGTGATGCTGTAGTGTCTTTCATTTCTCTGTCTCTGACCATCCATGTTAAAAAAAAATAACCACCAGGACTGGTGGAGTTGTGCAGGCACTGGGCCCAGTGATAACCCTAGTTGCAGTTAACTCATTGATTAATTAATTAATCAATCTTTCAGTTAAAAAGGAAAGAGTGGGGGCCAGGTGGTAATGCACCTGGTTGAGCACACATGTCACCATGCACAAGGACACAGGTTCAAGCCCCTGGTCCCCACCTGCAGGGGGAAAGCTTCAAGAGTGTTGAAGCAGGCTGCAGGTGTGTCTCCCTGTCTTTCCCTCTCTACTTCCCCTTTCCCTCTTGATTTCTGACTGTCTCTATTCAATAAATAAATAAAGGTAATAAGAAATGGTTTAAAAAAAGGAAAAAGAAAACTTTATATTATAAAAAGGAGAAGCAGCGGCAGCAAAAGTGATGAGGTCCTAAAATTGTTTCTGTGGGCCTGGGAGTTGGAAGTTGTTGACACCTGCTAGGGTTGACAAGGGGGACAGTGCAGAGGGTCCAGCTGGGGGCTGGTGGCCTGGAAGGAACAGGGCCACCCAACCCATATCTGTGTGGCTTTCCTCTGGGGCGATCGCTTGCTATGCCATAAGTCCCAAGTGGATGGAGGTTTGTAAAGAGGGTTTTGTTTGATTGATTGATTTGATAGAGACAGAAACTATAGCACTCATTCACTGCTTGTGAAGCTTACCCCCCCACCCTGCAGGTGGGGACCAGGGCCTTGAACCTGGGTCCTTATGCATGGTAACGTGTGTGCTCTGCCAGGAGTGTCCCGAGGGTTTGCATCACAGTCATGCAAGTGAAGATGTTTGAGCCCAGGCCAGAAGGGGTTAGAGAGCTCTCCCGTGTACACGGACTTCTAGAAGTAGCCTGGGACCATTCCCACCAGCAGAGCGGCAGAGCGGGGAGAGCTGAGAATGCTAGGGGGTTTGGAAAAGCTTTGAACCTGGGTCTTCCGCCCAGCATCCACCACACTGGAGGAAGCTCTGGTGCTCTAGTCTCTCTCTACTTAAAAAAAAAAAAAAAAAGCACAAGGACCTGCACAAGCATCCGGGTTCAAGCCCCCAGCTCCCCACCTGCAGGGGAGTCGCTTCACAAACAGTGAAGCAGGTCTGTAGGTGTCTGTCTTTCTCTCTCCCTCTCTATCTCCCTTCCCTTTCCCCTCTCAATTTCTCTCTGTCCTATCAAAAAAAAAAAAAAAAAAGGCCACCAGGAGCAATGGCAGTACTGACTGAGCCCCAGAGATAACTGTGGAGGCAAAAAAAAAAAAAAAAAAAAAAAAAGGCCACCAGGAGCAATGGCAGTACTGACTGAGCCCCAGAGATAACTGTGGAGGCAAAAAAAAAAAAAAAAAAAGTCAGCCAAGAGTAGTGAAGACCCAGCAATGACGTTTAAAAAAATTTATGAAACCCAAGCAGTGGCTTAACTCGTTACCATGCTCAAGGACTCAAGTTCAAGTCCCCAGTCCCCACCTGCAAGGGTGAAGCTGCATGAGTGGTGAAGCAGTGTTGCAGGTGTCTCTGTTTCCCCCTCTCCCCTCTAGATTTCTATCTATATCCAGTAAACAAATAAAGTATTTAAAAAAATTTTTTTAATTACTGTAAACAGAGCTGGGGAGTAAAAGGTGATTATCTAGTGAGTACAGAAGCAGCACCATGCCAGGGAGGAACTCCAGGTGGCTGAATGGAGAGACGGAGGAAGTCGTAAGGTGGGGCAGGATCCTCAGCTTTGGCTTTCGGTGTTCATCCTCTTCCTCCCTCCTCCAGATTCCTCTGTTTAAAGATCACACTAGGGTGTGTGTGTGTGTGGGGGGCACGGGACACTTCTTTGGGCCCTCGGATCTATCTGGATGGTTATATAATTTGACCTAAATCCTCTCCAAGGAGAAAGGAAATCGACATTTGTTGAACCTCTGTTGTGTGTTTTGTGTTCTTATACACTCTGGTCCTCCATGGTTAAGGTCTCCATGTAACTATAATTTTAAAATGTGTGTGTGTGTGTGTGTGTGTGTGTGTGTTTGCGTGAGAGAGAGAAGAAGAAGGAGGAGGAGGAGGAGGAGGAGGAGGGGGAAAGGAGGAGGAGGAGATGCAAAGGAGTTAGACTAAAGCTGATCTCTGGTTTATGGTGGTGCTAGGGATTGAACTTGGGACTTTTGAAAAGCTTTTTATATAACCGTTATATTCTCCCCCAACCCCAGAACAGGGTTCTCTTAAAAATGAAATGACTCATGGTCCGGGAGGTGGTGCAGTATATAAAGCATTGGATTCTCAAGCATGAAGTCCCAGTTTCAATCCCTGGCAGCACATGTACCCGAGTGATGTCTGGTTCTTTCTCTATCCTCCTATCTTTCTCATTAATAAATATATATATATTTTTTTTTTTAAAAAAAGGACATGACTCAGCTATGAACTGAAGTTGTTCAGGAAAACTGGCCTGTGTGTTTCAGCTGGAGTTGTCCGTGGTTGGCATGTTGGAGACCCTGAGCTTGGGAAACCAAGGGACAGAGAAAGCTTTTGACCAAGATGACTGGCCAAGTCTCATGGGAGGGCTGAGAGTCAAACCTGAGTCTGTCCAACCTTTCTGAGTTTCCTTCCCCGATCCATCTGGCCCCGGCTCCTGGCCGTGGTTTCACCTGCCAGAACTTGACAGAATCTCTTCCAGATAGACACTGTGATGGTCTCAGCTGGAAATTCGTCTCAACACAGATAATTAGATGTGTGAGGCCTGCACCATCGCCAGCACTGACAGGCAGCCAGCTGATTTAGGGGCATTCGGCCAGAAATGTGCTGGAGAGGATGGCGAGGCAGAGTGTGGGCTGCCCGGGGCCCCAGCCTTGCCTGTAAACAGAGCCCGTTCCATGAGGCTGGAGGAGAAGGCTGGGAAGGGAGTTTGAATGGACCCCGGATTGACAAAATCCATAGCACCGGAAACTCTGCGACTAGAACTAAACAAACAGGACACGAGTCTAGGAGTGGACAGTACTGCTAAGGGCTGAAGAACCTTCCAGCTTAAGAGGGCATGGTGGCTTGGGGGCCAAGGGGTGGTGCACCTGGTTAAGCGCACACATCACAGTGCAGAAGGACCTGGGTTCAGGCCCTGGGTCCCTACCTGTAGGGGGAAAACTTCACAAGTGGTGAAGCAGGGCTGTGGGTGTCTCTCTGTTTCTCTTATCTTCCCCTCCCCTTTCAATTTCTATCTGTTTCTATCCAGTAATGAATAATACTTTTTTTAAAAAGGCATGGCGGGTTAAGAGAATGGCATCTGCGGTTAATCCAAGGCCAGGTCAGCTTTCAGAAGACTGGCTTTCCTAGTCTTTATGTGCTTAATCTCTCTTCCCCCAGCCCTGATCTGATCCTGGGTTCTGTTTTTGGGAGTGCCCAGCTGGGGCTGAGGGGATCACCCTGGTCTGAACAGGGAGTTTGAAGCCTTGCCATAAAGATACAAGGTTCTCTGTAAAGTCTGTGCAGAACTGGGGGGGTGGGGTGGGGCGGTGTCCCTGAAGCCCAGAACAATGGGTTCCTGGAGGGTGCTGGAGCTGCATGACTGATCTGCTGTCACCACACTACATAAGTCCATTCTCATTGTGATAGGGAGGGAAGGAAAGGAGCAAGGGAGGGAGGGAGGAGAGATAAAAAGGAAAAGTAGGAGAGTTAGAGAAGAACAATACTTAGGACAGTGGTTGGCAAGCGTCCCTTTGGACGTTTCTGTGGGGTCAGCACCATCTTAGGTTACTGGCCCCAGACACCTTCAAGCTTCTTTTGCTCCGAACGCCCTTTGCTGCAAGTTCCAGACCTCACTGCTCAGCGTCACATCTGCAGCCTCCGGATCCCTGCCTATTTAAACAGACTTCTGCCAGGAAGGTTGCAGTGCCTCCTGCTTTGTCTGAAGCCTTCTGTACTATCTGAGCTGCCTGGGTTTCTGGGGAGGGAGGGAGGGAGGGAGGGGGGAGAGAGAGGGAGGAAGAAGAAGGAGGAGGAGAAGAGGAAGAGGAAGAGGAAGAGGGGAGAGACATTTATCAAGAATGATCAAAGCCAGTCTGACCAAGTGTGGTCTGGGATGCCTTGCTTCCTCCATGCCCCTGTGACTGCCAGCTTTGGGAGGGATGGGGGAACAGGGTGTTTGGATCATAGCCTGCAGCGACTGTCAATGGCTTGCTGCGTGGTGCTTTTAATCACCGAGGCTCTTAGAAGATGGATGCAGACAGGTCCTGGAATTGGTTCCACTCCATTCCTTGTCATGGGAGTTGACCCCGTCAGCTGAGGGGAGATGCCGATGGACAGAAGGAGGAGAAAAGAGAAAAAGCCTAGAAGGGTTCAGAGAGGGATGGTGTCATGCCTCAGGCAGGAATTTTTGGCCTAGTTGAAGTCAATCTTTAATTTTTGTTGCACCGGGCTGATCAATGACTTGTCTCCATGAAGACTGCACCACTCCCAGGGGGGCGGAAACCCCACCACCACTAAGTAGTCACTTCTGCCCCCCCCCCCAACATTTCCGGCAACCACTGGCCTGCTTCCTTCTGCCGTAGCGTTACGTATAAATGGGTGTTTTGGATACGTGGAATCATGCAATATGTGACACGTATTCATTCATTCATTCATTCATTCATTCATTCATTCATTCATATGCCTCCAAGGTTATCACTGGGGCTCCTGCACTACAAATCCACTGCTCCTGGCAGCCAATTTTCCACTTTATTGGATCGGACAGAGAGAAATTGAGAGAAGGTGGGGAGATAGGGAGAGAGATACCTGCAGACCTGCTTCACCACTTATGAATCGTCCCCCCCTGCAGGTGGGGAGCTGGGGAAGACTCGAACCCTGATCCTTGTGCAGGACCTTGTGTTTAGTACTATGTGCACTTAACTGGGTTCCCACTCCCCTGACTTTTATTTATTTGGTCAGGGTTCCACAAACTTGCAAGGGGAACCTTATTGACAGTAAGCCCCCCCCCAAGAGGAAACATCCCAGGTGGGAATCATTTGATGGGTGAACAAGCAGGATGTGATGGCCCTTCCTGAGGGACACTCACTGCAATGTGACTGGCATTCAGTGAGTGTCGCTCATCGGTAAATGAGGTATTTAGATATCTTAGGGCCTGGGCCAGCCTTGGGGACATCCTGTGAAAGGGAAGGAGCCAATCTTACTGCCAGGTCTTATGAGGAGAAGAAAAAAATAATGCTTATGGCAGAACTAAGAGAGCAGCATAAAGTCAGGACTAAATCTTAAACCAGTATCGGACAGAGCCTACATGGTATCTGTTTGCCTGCCTGCCTGCCTCCCTCCCTCCCTTCCTTCCTTCCTTCCTCCCTCCCTCCCTCCCTCCCTTCCAGGTGTCTTTTCTCTGATGTTAATAAAATGAAAACCTCCAATGAAGACACCAAGAACAGAAAGAGTCACTGGTTGACACTTAGATGTTTTAGGGACCTTGAATGCTGACGCTGTGTTTCTCTTTCCTTTTTTTATTTTTATTTTCTAGTAAGAGATGCGAAAAACCTTGTACCCATGGACCCCAATGGCCTGTCAGATCCTTACGTCAAACTGAAACTGATCCCTGACCCCAAGAGTGAGAGCAAACAGAAAACCAAAACCATCAAGTGCTCCCTCAACCCTGAATGGAACGAGACCTTTCGATTGTGAGTTGAAAAGATGGCGGTGTTGGGAGAGGGGTGGCGAGGTGGGCTCAGAGATGGGGGGCCCCCTCCTAGCTTCTCTTTCCCTCCCTCCTCCACTGTCCATCCATCCCTTTCTTCTTCCCTCTTTGTTCTCTCCCCCTTAATCTGCACTTTTTTGCCTTGTGGGCCAAGTAACAACTGGAACCTGTTATTATTTTTATGACTATATAAATAATTTTATTTTATTTTGGGTAGAGTTGGAGAAAGATTGAGAAGGGAGGGGGAGGTAGAGAGGGAGAGAGGAAGAGATACCCGCAGACCTGCTACACTGCTTGTGAAACGTCCCCCCTGTAGGTGGGGAGCAAGGGCTTGAACCCAGGTCCTTATGCATGGTTACTAAATACACCACTGCCTAGCCCCTGTTATTATTATGGTTGTTGTTAAAGTTGAGAATGTCTGTGGGGTGTGTGTGTGGGGGGGGTTGGAGATGACCGGGACAGAGACGAGTGTACAGTTGTGAGGTAACAAGAAAAGCCATGGGTCCGTAACTCAGTCATGGGACCTGATTCATGGGGTGTGGGCCTTACTGGCTCCTGAGGGCCTTACTGGCTACTCCAGCCCCACTGGCCACTTTTTGCCAGCTGTCACACAGAGTCATCCCTGAATAACACCTCAAAACCAAGGTCTGTTTTGTGGGCACACCTGGGCCAACAAGTGTCAGCTCAGACAGTGTTTATTGAGCATATACTATGTGTACCAAGCTCTGTATGTAATGACCTACTGGCTGGTTGTTCCCTCCCTACTAACAAGGTTAAAGAGCATTTCCCCCAGAGACCCACAAAGGTAGGGGATGGGGTGGGGAGAGGGATTCAGCTTCTAGTGGGCTGACTCCAGAGGCCAGGGACCAAAGTCTAATGCCCTGTGAGAACCTATCCCAGCCTCAGTCTGACCCCCCTGCAGGCCTCTCCTGGGCCCCATCCACCATCCATCTGCCCACCAAGTCCAGCCCCCTTGCTGTATCGTTTTCTGAGCACCACAGCACCCTGTTAAGATGTTAGACAGCAGGGTCAGGCAGTGGCACACTGGGTTAAAGGCACATAGTACAAAGTGCAGGGGCTGGTGCAAGGATTCTGGTTCGAGGCCCCAGCTCCCCACCTGCAGAAGGCACTTCACAAGAAGGTCTGCAGATGTCTTTCCTTCTCTCCCCCACCCCCATCTTCCCCTCCTCTCTTGATTTCTCTCTGTCCTGTTAAAAAAAAAAAGCCACAGGAACAGTGGATTCCTTGTGCAGGCACTGAGCCCCAGCGATAACCCTGGAGGCAAAAAACCAACCAACCAACCAACCAAACAAACAAACAAACAAAGACATTAGGCAGCTGGGGAGGGGAGAATGACTCTTCTGGGCCTGGGCTGGGTCTCCCACTTGTCCAAGCCACAGGGTGCCAAGCAGAGGACACGCTGGTCTTCTAGGGAGCTCACCTGGGGTGTAGGCGGAAGGGTTTTTTTTTTCACAGCAGCTTGTGATTTTCAAAAATCCACCCTGGGCTTCTTCTCGCTGTGCCCTCTTTGTGATTCCCACTGGTGTGAGGCATCTCTCTGGCCTCCCCCTGACTTTTCCTGTTTCTCTCTGCAGCCAGCTGAAGGAGTCGGACAAAGACAGGCGCCTGTCTGTGGAGATCTGGGATTGGGACTTGACCAGCCGGAATGACTTCATGGGGTCGCTGTCGTTTGGGATTTCTGAACTGCAGAAAGCCAGTGTGGACGGCTGGTAAGGAGAAGTGTGGTCTGGGCCGTTGGGGAGCGAGGTGTGTTTTCCTTCTTCTCCTCAAAGCGAAACACCCAGATGGAGTCACAGAGGGGTGGCTGGTGGATCAGAACTGCACCACAGAGGTTTCATTTGGTCCCCGTCCTGTAAACAAACAAACAAAATCAATGACTAGTATTTTCAAAAGCAGGTCTTTTCCCTCCTATAAATTTGGACTTCTGGATCAAGAAAGCAGAACTCCCTGGGCTTGTTGGGCCTGCAGGGCAACAGCTGAGAACAGTTGAAGTGTAAATGCCACCTGGGGGCCTGGGGGCCGGGCGGTGGAGCACCTGGTTAAACACACACAGTACCGTGAGCAAGGACCTCGGTTCGAGCTCCCCATACTCCACCTGCAGGGGGATGAAGCTGCACAGGCAGAGAAGTTGGTCTGCAGGTGCCTCTCTTTCTTTCTCTCTCTTTATCTCCCCCTCTCCTCTCAACTTCTGTCTGTCCTATCAAAACAAAATAGAAAGAAAAAAAAGGCTGCTGGGAGCAGTGGATTCGTAGTGTAGACACCGGCCCCAGCTATAACCCTGGTGGCAATAACAAAAAGGAAAGGAGAGGAGAGGAGAGGAAAGGAGAGGAGAGGAGAGGAGAGGAGGGGAGGGGAGGGGAGGGGAGGGGAGGGGAGGGGAGGGGGGAGGGGAGGGGAGGGGAGGGGGGAGGGGAGGGGAGGGGAGAGGAGAGGAGAGGAGAGGAGAGGAAAGAGGAAAGGACAGGAGAGGGGAGGAGAGGAGAGGAAAGGAGAGGAGAGGGAGGAGAGGAGAGGAGGGGAGGGGAGGGGAGGGGAGGGGAGGGGAGGGGGGGAGGGGAGGGGAGGGGAGGGGGAGGGGAGGGGAGGGGAGGGGAGAGGAGAGGAGAGGGAGGAAAGGAGAGGAGAGGAGAGGAGAGGAGAAGAGAGGAAAGAGGAAAGGACAGGAGAGGAGAGGAGAGGGAGGAAAGGAAAAGAGAGGAGAGGAGAGGAGAGGAAAGAGGAGAGGAGAGGAGAGGAGTGGAGAGGAGAGGAAAGAGGAAAGGAGAGGAGAGGGAGGAAAGGAGAGGAGGGGAGGGGAGGAGAGGAGAGGAGAGGGAGGAAAGGAGGGGAAGAGAGAGGAGGGGAGGGGAGAGGAGAGGAGGGGAGAGCAGAGGAGAGCAGAGCAGAGGAGAGCAGAGGAGAGCAGAGCAGAGGAGAGCAGAGGAGAGCAGAGCAGAGGAGAGCAGAGGAGAGCAGAGCAGAGGAGAGCAGAGCAGAGGAGAGCAGACAAGCAACCACCACGCTGAGAGCACATGGGTTTTCTCCTTGCCACACCAAGTCTTCACCGCAACCTGTCTTACTCCTGCCCCTCTTTTCACAAGTATATGGCTTGACTGGCCCTGAAGATCATACAGCTGTTCTCACGATTACTCTGAAGCTGTGTGAACCCCACTCCTATCCCTCCCCACCCACAGGCTTCTTTAGACGATGCCTCTTGCCAGGCCAGCCTCAAAGAGTAGGGTGAAGGGGGGCTGCTCTCAGGGTCATATCTCCTATGATCCTTTCTTATGGAGTTTTTGCTTTGTTTCTTCTTCTTCTTCTTCTTCTTCTTCTTCTTCTTCTTCTTCTTCTTCTTCTTCTCCTTCTCCTTCTCCTTCTCCTTCTCCTTCTCCTTCTCCTTCTCCTTCTCCTTCTCCTTCCCCTTCTCCTTCTCCTCCTCCTCCTCCTTCTTCTTCTCCTTCTTCTTTTTATTGTTATTATTATTATTGTTATTATTATTATTATTATTATTTTAGTTTACCAGAGCACTTCTCAGCTCTGGCTTATGGTGGTACAAGGGATTGAGCCTGGGACCTTTGGTGCCTCAGGCATGAGACTCTACTCTAGAACCATTAAGCTATCTCCCCAGGAAGAGAGACACCTGCAGCCCTGCCTCATCACTCGTGAAGCTTCCCTCCTGCAGAACCAGGAACTTGAACCCGGATTCTTGTTCTTGTGCATGGTAACCTGTGTGCTTTAAGAGGTGTGCCACCATCAGGCCCTGCTTCCTTTTTATGTTATAAAAGAAAAAATAGGAAAGCTATCAGGGGAGGGGATGGGATACATGGAGGTCTCGTGGTGGGAATTGTGCGAAGCTGTACCCCTCTTAGCCTATGGTTTTGTCAGTGTTTCCTTTCTATAAATAAAATTTTTTTTAAAAAAAAAAAAAAAGAAAAATCTTCATGGGGCCAGGTGGTGGTACACCTAGGTGAGCACACTCATTATAGTGTGCAAGGACCTGAGTTCAATGCCCTGGTTCCCAGCTGCAGGGGGGAAGAAGCTTCACGGGCAGTGAAATAATGCTGCACATGTCTCTCCTCTTCTTTGTCTCCTCCTTCTCTCTCAACTCCTGTGTGTTCCTATCCAAAATCAATCAATTAATCAACAAAATTAAAAATAAATGAGAATTCCTCGTGGTGAAAAAAAGTATATAAAGTCCTCTTCAGAGGTGAGATTTAGGGCCTAGATATTTTTTACATTATCTTCACTCTAAGCATTACCAGGCTCTAGAAATTTGGGTCCTTGTCCCAGGAATCTGTTATTGAAAAAAAAATTATTTGGGCTGCAGGAGAGCTCACTTGGTGAGTGTGAGAGCCAGGTTCAAGCCTGGTCCCCACTGCATTGGAGGAAGCTTCAGTGCTGTGGTGTCCTGTGTGTGTCCTTGTCTGTCCTGTGTGTCTGCCTCTGTTTCTCTCTATCAGAAAAAAAAAAATTAACCTAGGGGGAGCTGGGCAGTAGTGCAGTGGGTTAAGCGCACATGGTACAAAAAACAAGGGCTGGCGTAAGGATCCCGGTTCAAGCCCCCCAGGCTCCCTACCTGCAGGGGGGGGTCACTTTGCAAGCGGTGAAGCAGGTCTGCAGGTGTCTATCTTTCTCTCCCACTCTGTCTTCTCCTCCTTTCTCCATTTCTCTCTGTCTTATCCAACAACAGCAGCTATGACAACGATAACAATAACAACTATAACAAGCGCAACAACAAGGGCAACAAAATGGGGAAAATGGCCTCCAGGAGCAGTGGATTTGTAGTGCAGGCACCCAGCCCCAGCGATAACCCTGGAGGCAAAAAAAAAAAAAAATCAACTTGGAGCAGTGAAGCCTCAGCAATGAAAAAAAAGAAGTTATTAGGGAGTCGGGCTGTAGCACAGCGGGTTAAGTGCAGGTGGTGCAAAGCACAAGGACCGGCATAAGGATCCCGGTTCGAACCCCGGCTCCCCACCTGCAGGGGAGTCGCTTCATAGGCAGTGAAGCAGGTCTGCAGGTGTCTATCTTTCTCTCCTCCTCTCTGTCTTCCCCTCCTCTCTCCATTTCTCTCTGTCCTATCCAACAACGACAACAACAATAATAACTACAACAATAAAAAACAACAAGGGCAACAAAAGGGAATAAATAAATAAAATAAATAAAAATTTTAAAAAAGAAGTTATTATATTTAAAAAAAAAAGATTGTTTTGTATGAGAGAGAGACAGACTCTGACCAGAGCTCTGTTCTGCTCTAAGATCCGCAGTACTGAGGACTGAACCCGGGCCTTCAGACACACACGCCTTGTGGTCTGACATACTGAACTATCTTCCCAACACTCCAGTAATTCAGTAAATTCTATGCACCTTAAGGTAAATTGCACTGCCTCTGTAAGACTCAGTTTCCCCATCTGGAAGGGGGTGAACTCCTGCAGCTCTTCCTGTGGACTGTGTTCTTATGCCACGTGGCTGAAGCAGCTGTGAAGCAGCCAGATGTGCTCCCAGCCTCAGGCCCCTCACCGGTCTCTGCTGCTGTGTCTGCAAACACAGCTCAGCTCTGGTTTATGGTCGTGCTGGGGATTGAACCTGGGGCCTCAGAGCCTCAGGCATGGAAGTCTTTTGCAGAACTACTATGCTGTCTCCCTACCCCCTTGATTCTCCTCTTATTTGTCTCTCCCTTGCCCCTCAATCCCTTTTTTTTTTTTTCAGAAGTGCTTCTGTTTTTACCACCAGGTTTGTTTTTCTTCAAAGAATTCGCACAGGGACTTGTGTCTCAGCTCTGTGTTGCTGTTTGCTCTGTTTCTGTGGGTTTGTTTTGTGGCTGTCTTTGAATCTCAGCTGAGTCTTTTGCTAATGTATTTCTCTTCTCCAGCAGACTCAGCGCTGGCAGAAAAAAAATAATGAACGAGCTTGGGGGGGAATAAATATCTCTTTGGCGTTTTGCTCTGTCACGTTTCTAGCTTCTGTTGCTGATTCAGGGCCTGCACTTGTCTTTTTAATTTAGTCCCTGACATGTTTTCCTTGAGGCCTGGTTCCTAACCACGAGAGCCAGCTTTTATTCTTGATGTTAGATGACAATGTTAACACCATGAAATCAGAGGCTGTGGTCCGTGGACTTCCCTTTCTTTCTTTCTTTCTTTCTTTCTTTCTTTCTTTCTTTCTTTTTTTTCCTTCTCTTCCTTTGTTTTTCAATTTAGCTTAACATGTATTCAAAATTCACTAAATGTTCTATATGTATTTAGATACAAAGATCCTATTTTTTATTTGGAGGATATCCATGACAATATTTTTTGTTGTGCCACAGCTCAGTTCCGTTGCTGTATTCTCTCTCTCTCTCTCTCCTTTTAGTTTAGTTTATTATTTATTTTTGATGATAGGAAGATACACGCCTGACATCTAATTTGCAGGTGGACCTAGGTTATTGTCTGGGAAATGGTATCAGAGTTGGAGCCCCGCCTCCCCAGAGCCCCGCCTCCCCAGAGCCCCGCCTCCCCAGAGCCCCGCCTCCCCAGAGCCCTGCCTCCCCAGAGCCCTGCCCCACTAGGGAAAGAGAGAGGTAGACTGGGAGTATGGATCGACCTGTCAATGCCCATGTTCAGCAGGGAAGCAATTACAGAAGCCAGACCTTCCACCTTCTGCATCCCACAATGACCCTGAGTCCAGACTCCCAGAGGGATAAAGAATAGGAAAGCTATCAAGGGAGGGGATTGGATATGGAGCTCTGGGGGTGGGCAATGTGTGGAAATGTACCCCTCTTACCCTATAGTCTTGTCAATGTTTCCACTTTATAAATAAAAATTTTTAAAAAGAAAGATACAAGCACACACAGAAATACAGTCAGAGACAGCTACAGAGACACTAAAGCCCTGCTCAGCTCTGGCTTATGGTGGTGCTGAGAATTGAACCTGGGACTTCAGAGCCTCAGGCATGAAAAGCTTTTTGCATCACTGTTTCCGTGGCCCTTTGTAGGAAAGTTTTCTCTTCTGTCTGACAGGTTGGAACTTTGATGCACAGGATAGTATTGGTGGGGTCATGTGACTTCACAACTCAGGAACAGAAGCCATGTTAAGAAAAAAGAAAAAAAAGAAGAAGAAAAAGAAAAACTTCTCTAACAACTTGAGAATCTGTGTTTCAGTTAATATTTTCTCCCATGATTTTGCCTAGTTACTGGCCTGAATTCATTCATTTTTTGAACCTGTGTGCTGACCACCCCCCCCCCCCCATTCTCAGGAGACACTAGTGAGTGGAACAGACACGAACCCTTGGTCTCAGGGAACTTCCTTTTTATTGACTTTCTTCAAAGAATGAAGGGCTGGCAGGATAGCTTACCCAGACAGTACGCTGCTTTGCCATGTGCACGACCCAGGTTTAAGCCTGGCCTCCACCGCACTAGAGGAAATATTTTGGGACTGTGATCGGTTTCCTTTTCAGTCGTTTGTCTGTCTCTCTGTTTCTGTCTGAAAAAGTCAGCCTGGAGCAGTGAACCTCTAGCTCCAAATCAAACAAACCATGGAAAATGGAGGATGTATCTATTTCTGTGTTGAGTGAGGAGAGAGTCAAGGACTCTCGAGAGCACTGTTCCGGCATGTGAGACGCCAGCCATCCCATCCGGGGGCTTCAGATGTGCACATGTTGTGCTCTTCCTGCTGGGGTTCCTCCCTGCCTGGTGCAGCTTGCCTCCTTCCTGTCTGGGTGAAAAAAATGACATCCTAGAGGCTGATGTAGGACGTGCTGAGTATGATGGGCCCTTGGATGAAGCAGAGCACTTGGGAGATGACTCACCGACAGGAAAGACAAGGACAGTGTGGGAGTGAACCACACAGAGGACTGGGGAGACTGTCTCAGATGGTGAGGACAGTGAGTGCAAAGGACCTGGGGCAGGTGTGTGTGTGTGTGTGTGTGTGTGTGTGTGTACACGCAGACATGCCAGACAAGTTTGGGAAGCAGTGAAGTGACCTGTGTACCTGGAGCTGGATCAATGCTGAATGGGGGGTGGGGGGTGGGCACGCAAGGCAGGAGATGAGATCTGGCAGGATCTGTGCATGCGCGGGGCGAGGGGTGATGCTTGAGAGTTCCCACGGGGGCCTGGCAATGGCTTTGTTTTCTACTTTGGGTAAGTTAAGGAATGAGACCTGGCCACTTTGTTTGGACAGATCCTTTCTTCTAGTAGATGTTTATTTTGTGTAGCATGTGGTGGGATTCAAACAAACTGAATCTGAACACACACACACACACACACACACACACACATACACACACACTTACTGGACGGAGACAGAAATTGAGAGGAAACAGGAGATAGAGAGGGAGAGAGAAATAGAAAACACCTGCAGCCCTGCTCCCCCACTCATGAAGCTTCCACCTCCCCCACCCCATTCCCTGCAGGTGGGGACTGAGGGCTTGAATTTGAGTCGTTGAGCAGTGTAACATCTGCACTTTACTGAGTGTGTCACTTCCCGGCCCCTTGAAAGTCTTTTCTTGTTGTTGTTGTTTTAATATTTATTTATTTATTTATTTATTCTCTTTTGTTGCCCTTGTTTTTTATTGTTGTAGTTATTATTCTTGTTGTTATTGATGTCGTCATTGTTGGATAGGACAAAGAGAAATGGAGAGAGGAGGGGAAGACAGAGAGGGGAGAGAAAGACAGACACCTGCAGACCTACTTCACCGCCTGTGAAGAGACTCCCCTGTAGGTGGAGGGCCGGGGGATAAAACCGGGATCCTTAAGCTGGTCCTTGCGCTTCACGCCACTTGCGCTTAACCTGCTGCGCTACCACCCAACTCCCTGATAGTCTTTTTTATAGAGAAGTGGTTTACTGTTGATGCCTGTGATTACTGTTTGTTGTTTTGTTTACAGGTACTTTATTTTTTATTTTCTTTCTTTATTTATTGGATAGAGACAGCCAGAAACTGAGAGGGAAGGGAGTGATGGAGAGGGAGAGACAGAGAGACACCTGAAGCCCTGCGTCACCGCTTGTGAAGCTTCCCCCCTGCAGGTGGGGAGTGGGGACTTGATCCCACATCCTTGAGCATTGTAACATGTACGCTCAAACAGGTGTGCCACCATCCAGTCCCAATTACTGTTTCATGATGTTTCTGCTCCCTAGTTTTCAGTTTTTCTTCCTTATTCCATTGTTTTCTTTCTCCTTCTGAACAAAGATGCCTGAAATCATTGTTAGCCTAAATTGCTATTCTTTAAACAACCCTTTTCATTATTGTTAGTAGCTGCATTTCATCTTACGGAGAGAGAGAGAGAGAGAGAGAGAGAGAGAGAGCGAGAAGGCTTTGGAGGAAGAGTTTCTCATTAACATTCCTGCTCCACCACCCTTCTAACTGTTCACTCTCACTCAGGAAACTCACTCTGCCTGCCCCTTGTGCAGCACTTAGATGATTTCCTCACAGATCTCTCAGCCTGACGCGGCTGGCTTTCATAGCAGAACCCGTCCTGCGAATGTTTGCCAGCGACGATGTCTGCAGATCTTCTCAATACATTTACATTCTCACCAGTGCGGTGTGAGACTGTTCCCTTCACCCACACTTGTCAACATCTGGCATTATAAATTCCAAAGAGAGGATGCAGTGATCATTCATGTTCTGACACTAATCATATGGTTACATAATATATATATATATGTATCATGCTGTGCATTTAGCTACTAATTATACTGAATGTTTTCCACTGCTACTTACCATTTGTTTGTATTTATCAGTGACTCTGTCTTATCTCTTTTGCCTGCCGTTTTCTTATCGACTCACACAAACTTTTTATATAGAAAAAGGTAGTCCTCAGTCTTGCTGATACCTACATATTATACATTGCCCCCTGTCAATGTGTGCTAGAGTTGGTAATATGCATTCTTCTTTCTTTCTTTCTTTCTTTCTTTCTTTCTTTCTTTCTTTCTTTCTTTCTTTCTTTTGCTTCCAGGGTTATTGCTGGGGCTTGGTGCCTGCACTACGAATCCACTGCTCCTGGAGGCTATTTTTCCCCCTTTTGCTGTCCTTGTTGTTTTGTCATTGTTGTGGCTATTATTAGTGTTGTTGTTGCTGTTGTTGTTGGATAGGACAGAGAGAAATGGAGAGAGGAAGGGAAGACAGAAAGAGGGAGAGAAAGATATAGACACTTCAATACCTGCTTCAACGATTGTGAAGCAACTTCCCTGCAGGTGGGGAGCCGGGGGCTCAAACCAGGATCCTTAACGCCGGTCCTTGCGCTTTCTGCCACGTGCACTTAACCTACTGCACTACCACCCAACTCCCTGGATGCATTTTTCCTAATAGCATATAAAGTGTGCATTTCAACTCTAATCTGTATACTAAATATCCAGCACTTGTGCTAGAGAAACAATTTCTTCAAGTCTATTTTGTGATTCACTAATTACTTCCTCCTAATGTCCAGGGTCTCCAGTGGATTTTTTAAAAAATTGTCAACAGGGCTATGTCTGAGGCTCAGTGCTGACATTTTTATAAATCTACTGTTTCTGGAGTCCATTTTTTTAATAGAACAGAGAGAAGTTGAAAAGGGAAGAGGAAATGGAGAGGAAGAGAGAAAGCTAGACACCTGCAGACCTGCTTCAACACTACTGAAACATCTCCCCTCCAAGTGGGGAGTGGGACCTTGAACCTGGGTCCTTGTGCTTGGTAGTCTGTGTGCTTAGCCTCCTGGTGGACTTTTTCAAATATGAATTTAATTTTATTTACTTATTTGTAATTATGGTGGGTTATAAGATTATAGGCTTGCAGGGTATAAGTCCACACCATACCTACCACTAGAGTTCTGTGTCCTTGTGTCCCCATCCTCCTACCTCCCAAAGATAACCACCAGCATTTTCACGAGTCTCAGAAACAGTTTGCTTGATTTCATTTTGTTTTTTTGAAATTTCACATGCATCAGTTCTCTACCCTCTGCAGGAGTAAAACCATTCAGTAGTTATCCTTTATCTAGAAGTTAAAAAAATATATATATATACATATTTATTTATTCAGTCAATACAGAAATAAATTGAGAGGTATGGAAGAGATAGAGAGGGAAAGAGAAAGACACCTGCAGACCTGCTTTACCACTTGTGAAGCATCCCTGCTGCAGATAGGGATGGGGGTCTTGAACTCTTGTCTGTGTGCGTGACAATATATCTGGTCAACCAGGAGCATTACCACCCAGCCCCTCCAGTGGAGTTTCAAGTTCAGCAATTCTGCCTTTCTTCTGAAAATCATCTTTTCTCATTCCAGGCTGCCTCTCAGACACCCTGACCTCTGAAATCTCACCAAAGATAAGAATTAGAGGTCTTTTCTACATTGTTCTCTCTTTGGACCACAGTTCCATGAGCGGTCCTGACCAGACTCCACATATGGGCATGCATTTTTTCTTTACTTTCATTGTATTTGTCCGTCCTTGCGAGAGGGTGAGCCCAAGAAAGGGGAGTGTCCCTCATCTCAGTGTTCAGATTCAAGTGAAAGAAGAAAGAAGTTTTTAGCAGCTTCTGAAATTCTCCCTTGTCAGATCAGGGGCCCTGTTTCAGGTAGAGAAGAGGCCAGCTAGAGACAGCAGTGTGCTCTCAGGACCCGGGTCCTTGAGTCTTGAAACATATGCACTCAACCAGGTGTGTCACTACTCATCTCTGGTCTTTATCCTTTTGAATCAGTATTTTCTCCTTTAAAAAAAATATGTATAAAAAAGGAAACACTGATAAAACCATAGGATAAGAGGGGTACAACTCCACACAATTCCCACCACCAGAACTCCATATCCAATCTCCTCTCCTGATAGCTTTCCTATTCTTTATCCCACTGGGAGTATGGACCCAGGGTCATTATGGGGTGCAGAAGGTGGAAAGTCTGGCTTCTGTAATTGCTTGCCCCCTGAACATGGGTATTGGCAGGTTGAGTCATACTCCCAGCCTATCTCTCTCTTTCTTTAGTGGGGCAGGGTCCTGGGGAAGCGGGGCTCCAGGACACATTGTTGGGGTCATCTGCCCAGGGAGGTCTTATTGGCATCATGTTAACCTGGTGGCTGAAAAGAGAGTTAACATATAAAGCCAAACAAATAATTGATTAATCATGAATCTAAAGGCTGGAATAGTGCAGATGAAGATTTGGAGGGCTCTTGTTTTGTAGGTAGTGAGGAGGCCTATTTTAGTTATATTGCAAAGGGCTCATGACTTTACTATTTTTTTTCCTGAGCCTGACATATGATATGCAGGTGGATCCAAGTTATGGTCTGGGGGAGATATTGACATGGTTGGAAAAAGGGCTAGAAAGCTGGATCAGGGAGGAGAGTAGCTTCCAAATATGGAAACGGTGTATAGATATTGTTGACTGTAAACCTCATTGATTTGATGTGATCTGGGGCTGAATCAGTATTTTCAAGGCCTCTGGAGAGATGCTGAGGGGTCTTATTGCTGGACCCCAAGTAAATTTCTATTTCTACTTTTTTTTGGACTCTGCTTCCTGCTTTCCACAGGGGCTGTGCCAGCTGCATCTGATCTCTCTCTCATCAGGGAAGGCTGGCCAGGGGAGTCATGGCTTTGCCCCACTGCCAGTCCCTGTTCGGGCGCCAAATGCCAAGCTAGTTTCATGGGCGGGAGACAGACGACCAGGGACTCATGGCTGAGCTGGGAACATAGTTCAATCTTTATTGATGAGCGGGAATGCAGTGCAATCAATCTAATCTCTCTTCATTAGAAAATCCTGTCCTTTATATCTCCTGAGGCAGAAGTGTCAGGAAGAGGAAGGACATAGGATAGGGGGTGGGGAGAAGGAAAAAAGCGCGAACCAGTGGGGATTAAACAGGCTGTGACTAGGAGAGGGGGTGGAGTGGAAAAAGAGCTCGAACCAGTGGGAATTAAACCAGTGTGGGTCTCAGACAAAACAATGATTATGTAAATAGACCACAGCATTAAGCAATGCAAGCGAACCTAATGTGATGATCAAAACAGAAGGGGTCTTAGAAGCAGAATTAGAAGTAGACCAACACCCCACCCTTTTATCTCACTGCAGGTTCAAGTTGCTGAGCCAGGAGGAGGGCGAGTACTTCAATGTGCCAGTCCCCCCAGAAGGCAGTGAGGGCAATGAGGAGCTGCGGCAGAAGTTCGAGGTGAGCCTTCTCTCTTCCTGCTCCCCAGACTTCTGTGGTGTCCTTCCTGCTCGTGGAAAACTCCTTTTTATCCTCCGAAACGCCAGCTGTGTGAATGAAACCATGCCCTCCTCCCTGTTCTCACTTAGATTTATAGGTTCTCTCGAAAGTGCTCACTTGGGGGCCGGGCAGCAGGGCACACAGTTGAGCACACAAGTTACCATGTTCAAGGACCCGGGTTCAAGTTCCCTGCTTGCCACCTGCTGAGGGGAAGCTTCACAAGCGGTAAAGTGGGTCTGCAGGTGTTTCTCTCTTTCTCTCTCCCTCTCTGTCTCCACCTCTCCTTCCAGTTTCTCTCTGTCTTATCAAATAGAATAAAAGGAAAATTTAACAAGAGAAAAATGGCCGCCGGGAGCCGAGGATTCATTGTGCAGATGCAGAGCCCCAGTGCTAACCCTGGTGACAATTTTTAAAAAGGGGTCCAGGTTGAGTTCAGGGCAGCTGAGGATAATAAGGAGGAGGGATAGTTGTGCCCAAGAGGAAATGGATAGGGAAGTTTGTTCAGTCAAGACAGGAGCAGGTCATTCTGTTCAGGGAGCCCAGCCTGCTCCAGGGGCTGCTGGCAGGGGCTGGGAGTGGGTAGCTCAGTGCATCTGGTAGAAACCCCTGGGTGTACAGAGACAGAGAGAGCCCGATAAGAGTTCAAGGACAGGCCACACAAGAAGGTGTCAATCAGAGGAACAAGGTCGGGAGGCTGATGGTGATTTTGTGCTTTTTGCTAAGGGTCATACTAATTTTCTCCTTGACTTGACAGAAATTGACACAAGTACTGACATTTATTTATTGGACTTATATTTTATTTTATTTACTTAGGTTTTGGGTAGAGACAGAAAGAATCCATAGGGAAGAGGGAGGGAGGGAGTGAGAGAGAGAGTGAAAGAGAGAGAGAGAGAGAGAGAGAGAGTCCTGGAGACCTGCTTCATTGCTCCTGAAGCTTACTCTCTGTAGGTGGGGACCAGAAGCTTGACCTGGGTCCTTGAGCATTACAACATGTGCGTTCTACCAGATGTGCTACCACCTGGCCTTATTTATTTATTTATTTTGCTGCCAGGATTTTTACTGAGGTGTCTTGCATGATTCTCCCACTTTCCTTCCTCCCAGAAGAGTCTTAGGAACAAAAGTAGCAGGGAGCCCAGCGGTGGTTCAGCGGGTTAAGCACACGTGGCGCAAAGTGCAAGGACTGGCATAAGGATCCCGGTTCGAACCCCCGGCTCCCCACCTGCAGGGGAGTCGCTTCACAGGTGGTGAAGCTGGTCTGCAGGTGTCTGTCTTTCTCTCTCCTCCTCTCTGTCTTCTCCTCCTCTCTCCACTTCTCTCTGTCCTATCAAATAACAATGACAGCAATAACAACAATAGTAACAACAACAACTACAAACAACAAAGGCAACGAAAGGGAAAAAAAATTAAAAAAATAAGAAAACTTTAAAAAAATAAAAAAAGAAACAAATAAAAACCCAGAGTTCAGCAAAGTGAAGGATTCTAAAGGAGAAAAAGATAGAATGGGAGGGGAGGGAGTTGGGCAGTAGCGCAGCAGGTTAAGCGCACATGGTGCAAAGCGCAAGGACAGGAATAAGGATCCCGGTTCGAACCCCGGCTCCCCACCTGCAGGGAGTCGCTTCACAGGCAGTGAAGCAGGTCTGCAGGTGTCTGTCTTTCTCTCCTCCTCTCTGTCTTACCCACCTCTCTCCATTTCTCTCTGTCCTATCAAACAACGATGACATCAAGAACAACAATAATAACTACAACAATAAAACAACAAGGGCAACAAAAGGGAAAATAAATAAGCATTTAAAAAAAAGAATGGGAGGGGAGAGGGTGACAGGAAAACAAATACACAGTGGTGGAGAAAGACTTGGGTGGGCAGTGGAAGTGATAATGCAGACACCTGTCACGAGGGGATAAGAGGTGGCTGTACCCATGTGTCCACAACTTTCCTACAAATGATTTCAAAATATAGAGAGGAGGTGAGATGGAGATGGAAAGAGGAGAGAGACACTGTTGCACCACTTGGAAGCTCCCCTGGTGCAGGTGCTGGGGTCTGGTGGCTGGGGGCTTTGAACCTAGGTCCTCATGCATGGTAAAGTGTGCCCTCTACTGGGTGAGCCAGCTCTGGGGCCCCACTCCTGGTTCTTTTCCTGAGCCTTTGCCCTCTGCCAAGCTTGGACTGTGGTGGTGATTCTGACCTAAGGATCTGTCCCTTCCTGGAAATGGGTGACCTTGAGCTCCAATGAATTTGATAACCAACACACACACACACACACACACACACACACACACACACACACACACACACACACTTACGGAGCCAACCCAAGTCCAAGGAGTCAGTATAAGGCTTCTGCATCCAGTCGTTAGTTACAACAGGAAGACACTATTTCTAGAGCTCTCTTTGCCTTGCTTTTCTGGTGAAGTTACACCCATTTGCTGCTAAAATTGTATGAGTGTGCATGAAAAAAAAAAAGAAAAGGAAAGGAAAGGAAAAACAAGGGGGCCGGGTGGTGATGTGCCTGGTTGAGCACACATGTCACAATCCACAAGGACCCAGGTTCAAGTCCCTGGTTCTCACCTGAAGGGGGGAAGAAGAAAGGCTATAGGTGCCATATATATATTTACTTTCTCTTTTTGTTGCCCTTGTTGTTTTTCATTGTTGTTGTAGTTATTATTATTGATGTTGTTATTATTAGATAGGACAGAGAGAAATGGAGAGAGGAGAGGAAGACAGAGAGGGGGAGAGAAAGACACCTGCAGACCTGCTTCACCGCCTGTGAAGTGACTCCCCTGCAGGTGGGGAGCTGGGGGTCTCAAACTGGGATCCTTACAGCGGTCCTTGCGCTTTGCGTCACATGCACTTTACCCGCTGCACTACCGCCTGACTCCCAGGCTATAGGTGTCTTTCTATCTCTCTTCCTCTCGATAATTTCTCCTTTCCTTCTCGATTTCTGGGTGTCTCTATCCAATCCATAAATAAAGATATAAAACAAAAATAAGACCACGGGCTGGCAGAACAGCTCATCTAGCTAGTATACCTGTTTTACCATACCTGCTACCCAGGTTCCATCTCTGGAACTCACAGCTCTGGAAGGAAAGAGAGGGAGCTTTGGTGCTGAGGTATCTTTCCTTCTTTCTGTCTTTTTGTCTCCCTCCCTCTTTCTATCTGGGAAAGTTAATCCAGAGCAGTGAAGCCTGAGCAATGATGACAAAAAAAAAAAAAAAGAGAGAGAGAGAAGGAAAGAAAAAATCAAGGCCTGTATTATCTTGTTTAAAATGAAGTTTCGGCTTTGCAAAATGATTACTTCTGTCTCAGGGCAGCCAGGATAACATTTCAGAACACCAAGAAGAAATAGGACCTACACAAGCAGGTCATCTGTCTGGGCCAGCTATTGGCTTGAAGTGAAGGGCTGTTTTATCTACCTGCGACAATAAATAAATAAAAATGTGTCTATTTTTTTAAATTTATTAAAATTTTTTTTTTATTTAAGAAAGGATTAATTAACAAAACCATAGGGTAGGAGGGGTACAATTGCACACAATTCCCACCACCCAATCTCCATTTCCCACCCCCTCCCCTGATAGCTTTCCCATTCTCCATCCCTCTGGGAGCATGGACCCAGGGTCATTGTGGGTTGCAGAAGGTAGAAGATCTGGCTTCTGTAATTGCTTCCCCGCTGAATATGGGCGTTGACTGGTCGGTCCATACTCCCAGTCTGCCTCTCTCTTTCCCTAGTAGGGTGGGTCTCTGGGGAAGCGGAGCTCCAGGACACATTGGTGGGGTCTTCAGTCCAGGGAAGCCTGGCTGGCATCCTGATGACATCTGGAACCTGGTGACTGAAAAGAGAGTTCACATAGGAAGCCAAACAAATTGTTGAGCAATCATGGACCCAAAGCTTGGAATAGTGGAGAGGAAGTGTTAGGGGGGCACTCACTGCAAACTCTAGTGTACTTCTGCTTTCAGGTATATATTTTGCAGTAGTTTACGGATACGTGTGAACATATGCTCTCTCTCACAGAAACTGGTGTATATCTAGGTTTTGGGACTTTGTTAGAAAGTGAACCACCTGAGATGGAATTAGAGTATACTATGAAAGGAAAGGTCTCACCCGAGTAATGAAGCTGGAGGGTTGTCATTCCACACGTGAAGTCTCTGGACACAGTCTGAAGTGAAGCATGTTGAGGTGGCAATTGTTGTGTTGGTTAGGTTGTGATCAGCAGGTGCAATATTATTTGATATGGATTGGGAGAGGCATATGGGAAAGTGGGCCCTATCCAATGGTTCCAGGACTGGGGGAAGTAGAGGCTATATAGTGGAGATGTGAGGTTCCTGCTGTCTTAGGGTTCAAAAAGACAATCGATAGTTAATGTTATCATCACATTATTTGGTAATTGGGTTAACTTTGAAAAGTCCTTTTGTTAGGGTTTGCTGTACAGTACCCAGTATCTTGTATATAGCTGTGCTATTGGTTGCTTCTGGTCTACTTGGTCTAGGCTTTTGAGAGAGTCTGCATATCAATTACACAGCCTATATATTGAAAAGATTCAGTTTGTGTTTTGAAAAACTTCGAGACATACAATTAATTTTCCCCCTCTTGTATTAATTAACTAGTGATTTATATGACTACATTTTACTAGGAGTGTACATAGACACCATTCCCACCACAAAAGACTGTGACCCATCCCTCCCACCCACTCCCACCCCCCACTGTCCCAGGAAGCTGCATGTCTAGCCCTCACCACAGGGTTTTTACTTTGGTGCCCTACTTTCAATTTAGTCAGATCCTGCTTTTAGTTTCTCTTTCAGATCTTCTTACTTAACTTCTGTTGATGAGTGGGATCATCCCATACTCATCTTTATCTTTCTGACTTAGCTCACTTAACATAATTCCTCCTAGCTCTGTCCAAGATGGGTCAGAGAAGGTGGGTTCATTGTTCTTGATAGCTGCATAGTATTCCATTGTGTATATATACCACAGCTTTCTCAGCCACTCATCTGGTGTTGGGCACCTGGGTTGTTTCCAGGTTTTAGCTATTATGAATTGTGCTGCTATGAACATAGGAGTACACACGTCTTTTTGGTTGGGTGTTATGGAGTCCTTGGGGTATAAGCCCAGGAGAGGAATTACTGGATCATATGGAAGGTCCATGTCTAGCCTTCTGAGAGTTTTCCAGACTGCTCTCCACAGAGGCTGTACCAATTTACATTCCCACCAGCAATGTAAAAGGGTTCCTCTGTCCCCACAGCCTCTCCAGCATTTGTTGCTGCTGTCCTTTTTGATGTATGTCTCTTTATTTTAAGCAAGAGCCTGCGAATGCTTGTTTAGACCTGAATTATAATCTCCCCACGCCATAGCTGTTGATTAAAATAAAAAAGAAAGAAAAGAAAAGGCTTCCAGCAGACAGAAGATTTGTTCTCAGACACATAGAGAAATTTCAGTTGACCTTGAACGTGAAGAATGTAATCCCTGTGCAATAACCAATTAGCACCCAGAATGACTCAGAAATTACTTTCAAGCCTCTTATCTGGAGAAATTCTGAGTGACGGAGAAAATGAAGCTGCTGGAACTGGGGTAATAGAATTTCATGGTAGAGTGAGCCTGGTGCAGTCACCGTGGCCTGTATGTTCCAGAGGGCTGGGGGGAAGGGGGGTCTCTTACTGGAAGCTACCAGCTGGCCCTAGACATGTGGCTGGGCCTGGGAAGGAGAGACTCCACTTTGGAAAGTTCTGGATGAGTTTTTTGACTGTTTTTTCAAAGGGTGTTTGTTGAATGCAATGCTTGCTTACTATGCAGCCCTCAATATTGAGGAAGTATGACTTGCCTAATTTATTCTCACACCCTCCCAAAGCGGTAGGCACTGTGGCCGTAGGCTTGATTTTCAGGAGTAGATGAAAAACCTGATGGCAGAGCTGGTGATTGCCTTGCTCTGAGTTTTTCCCCCAAAAGACAATGGAAGGGGGAGTCAGGCGGTAGCGCAGTGGGTTAAGTGCAGGTGGCAAAAAGCGCAAGGATCGGCATAAGGATTCCGGTTTGAGCCCCTGGCTCCCCACCTGCAGGGGAGTCACTTCACAAGCAGTAAGCAGGTCTGCAGGTGTCTCTCTTTCTCTCCCCGTCTCTGTCTTCCCCTCCTCTCTCCATTTCTCTCTGTTCTATCCAACAATGATGACATCAATAACAATAATAACTACAACAATAAAAAAACAAGGGCAACAAAAGAGAATAAATAAACAAATAAATATATTTTTTAAAAGACAATGGAAGGATTCAAGTACAAGAAGCTTCTTTTTTAATGTAAATCATTTTTTTCCCAACATTTCCTCTATGTATTTACTCTTACCTTCACTAAGCCTTGTCAGAAAACATTACAAGCCATCTCCCATAGTAAATACTATGAAAATACAGTCAAATGGGGTGGAATCTTTATATGGAGATCTGGAAATGTAGGTACCTGATGTTTCAGAGTATTGAAATGCAGGCTGTGTTTAAGTGCATATCAATTTCAAAGTCAAGATTTCTTTTCATTGTTCACAATTTATTTTTACTTGCTTGGGTAGAGAGAAAATTGAGGGGGAGGGAGAGGTTGAGAGAGAGGGAGGGGGGAGAGAAAGAGAGACCTGCAGCACTGTTTCTCTACTCTAAAGCATTCCCTCTGCAGGTGGGGACCAGGGGCTTGAGCCTGGATTTTTGTGTGTGGTAACTTATTTATTTTACCAGATATGTCACTACCTTTCCTACCCATTTTTTTTTCAATCCTTAAGAAAATAGGGTAAACTAAGGCCATTGAAGAACTCATTTATTTATTTTGTGTTGTAAAAAGAAACAATGATGGGGCTGGATGGTGGCGCACCTGATTGAGCACATGTATTATGATACACAAGGACCCAGGTTTGAGACCCCGGTCCCCACTTGCAGGGGGAAAGCCTTACGAGTGGTGAAGCAGGGCTGCAGATGTTTCTCTGTCTTTCTCCCTATCACCCTCCTCCCTCTTGATTTCTGGATGTCTCTATCCAATAAATAAAGATAATAATAAATAAAAACATTAAAAACAATCTTTTTAAAAAAAGAAACAATGACTAGATTTCTTGGAGGAGTCTTAATCTATTGGATAGAGACAGAGAGAAATCAAGAGGGGAGAGAGACTTAGACAGGAAGAGAGAGATACCTGTAGCCCTGCTTCACCACTTTTGAAGCCCCCCCCCCCGCAGGTGGGGGCCAGGGCTCGAATCCAGGTCCTTATGCATGGTCACATATCTACTATACTATCACCATCAACACACTCTCCTCCCAACCCTGAATACATACATCTTGTCTGTACCCCAACTTGGGAAGGGTTACTTGGGCTTGGGGAGCACCCAGAGGAGTCTCTCAGCTCCGGAGTCACAGGAACCCCCTGCAGGGGTGGCAGTGGCAGGGGAGCCTGAGCCAGGATGGACTTTTCCTCCTGAGATGAAGCCATGGAGCCCGGGGAACCAACTCCCCTCTCCCTAGTGCAACCCAGGAAGCGGAACACTGAGTTTCCGAGGTTCTAAGTTGCAAATAGGAAAAGGCAAAAGCATTCATGCAGCCCTGCTCCTGGGCTGGCGAGATAAAGGGTTGTTTTCATCTGAGGAGCAGGCAGGGAAGGGAGCTTGGTAGAAGCCAGCAGCGTGCTTTGGGGTCTGGGGCCGGGGGGTGGGGGGGTTCTCACATGTCCCATGCAGAAGTCCCTGGGCCTTGCTGGAGGGGACTGTGTGTGGCCACACCTGCTGGTTTCATTCTTTTTTTTTAAATTATCATTATTGGGGCCAGGTGGTAGTGCACCTGGCTGAGTACATATATTACAGTGACCCTGGTTTGAGTCCCCAGTTCCCACCTGCAGGGGGAAGAACTATGAGTGGTGAAGCAGGGCTGCACGTGTCTCTCTTTCTCTCTTCCTCTCTCTCCCCTCTATCCTATCAATTTCGGGCTATATCTATCCAATGAATAAAGATAATAAAAATTTAATTATCATTATTTTTTTGTCACCACCTGGCTTACCTCAGGGGCTTGGTGCTCACACCATGAATCCACCACTCCTGGTGGCCATCTCCCCTTTCTTTCTTTCTTTCTTTCTTTCTTTCTTTCTTTCTTTCTTTCTTTCTTCCTTCCTTTCTTTCTTTCTTTCTTCTTTCTTTCTTTCTTTCTTTCTTTCTTACTTTCTCTCTCTCTTTTTCTTTCTTTCTTTCTTTCTTTCTTATTGACAGAGAGAAATTGAGAAGGGAGCAAGGAAGAGAGGGAGAGAGACAGAGACACACCTGCAGGTCTGCTTCACTGCTCATGAAGCTTTTCCCACTGCAGGTGGAGAGTGGGGGTTTGAACCTGGGTCCTTGTGCATGGTAACATGTGTGCCACTGCCGGGCCCTGAATATGCATGTGTGTGTGTTGGGGGGGGGGTGTCTCTGTGGAGCACTGCACTTCCATTTCTTTGGGATTTCTTCCATTTCTTCCATTCTTTGGGATGCCTGAGAGTCTCATTGTGGGATTGTATGATGCTATGTGCACTTAGTCTACTTTGTTTATTTTAATAGACTGGGCTGGATAAATAAATCAAACTGGTGTGCAGACTCTCTGAGATGCTAGGAGGATCATATGGAAGGAGTGTGAAGTTGCCCTGCAGGGAGAAAGGGGGTGGCCAGGGATGGGTTTCAAGAGCTGTGCTGCTCACACAGGCCACATAGAGGCTGGCGGGTGCTCCTGGGGGCGGCTCGGCAGGGGACATGGTGATGGAGGGGTGAGGGAGGGGTGTGTGCCACATGACCCCCCTTACGGTGTCTCCTGTGTCCCCCTGCAGAGGGCCAAGATCGCTCAGGGCACCAAGGCGCCCGAGGAGAAGACGACCAACACTGTATCCAAGTGCGACAACAATGGCAACAGGGACCGCATGAAACTGACCGACTTCAACTTCCTGATGGTGCTGGGCAAAGGCAGCTTCGGCAAGGTACTGCGAGACACCCGTGAACGTGGGCAGGACATGGGCGTCGCTCTGGGCTGCTCTGATCACTCAGCAACCTAGGTTGGAGGGTTTTGATGAAGCAAAAGATGCTCTGGAAGATGTGATGGGAGGAGTGGACTGGGAATGGTGGGTGGAGAATGAGGCATTGGGGAAGCAATGAAAGAGAGAGAGGGAGAGGGATGAGAAGAGGGAAAGGGAGAGAGAGGAGAGGGGGGAAGGTGAGGGAGAGGGGGAGAGTGAGGGTTAGGGAGAATAAGAGAGGGAGAGGGTGAGAGAGGAGAGGGAGAAGAAGAGAGAGAGGGAAAGTGTGTGAGACAGAGGGAGAGGGTAAGGGAAAGATGAGGGAGAGGGTAAGGGAGAGAGAAAGGGTAAGGGAGAGGGTGAGGATGAGAGAGAGAGAGGGGGGAGAGAAGAGGGAAAGGAAGAGGGAGAGAGTGAGGGAGAGGGAGAGAGAATCATGGGGTCAAGTGATGGTGCACCTAGTTGAGCACACATTACAATCCACAAGGACCCAGGTTCAAGCCTCCAGTCCCCACCTGCAGGGAGAAAGCTTTGTACATGGTGAAGCAGACCTCCAGGTACCTCTCCCTCCCTTTCCCTCTCTATCTCCCCCTGCCTTCTTTATTTCTGACTGTCTCTATTCAATAGATATTAAAACCTTTAAAATTTTGGAGAGAATCAAGCCCATGATTCTGTAAGGATTGTGGCAGGAGCCACAAAATGCTTTTATAGTCTGGGGGAGTAACAGCAGACAAAGCACAGGGAGTCACAGGCTCTTCTGAGTTCTGAGAAAAACCAAGAAAAACCAGAGACCCCCGTGAGCCTTTAGACGTACAGGTATCCCACGCAAGTCTTGTTTCGCCAGCCACAGCTTTGAATTAGTGCAACTTTTCTCTCAGAAGGTCTCCTTCTGACATTTCACCATCTTCCTATTGCTTTTGTTAAATATGGTGTCTGAGAATAAACCCAAGGTCTCGAATATGTGCGATACACCTTCTGAGCCTCCTCCTTGGCTCAATCTTTATTCTGTTTTTTTTTTAAATTTTTGCATGATTTATACATTTTTTGAAATTTGATGGGACAGAGAGAAGTTGAGAGAAGAAGAGATAGAGGAGAGAAAGAGACATCTGCAACCCTGTTTCATAACTTGTGAAGCTTCCCTTCCCCATCCCCCTCCCCCCACACTACAGGTGGGGACTGGGGGCTTGAACTTATGTCCTGGAGTATGGTCATCTATATTGTTTTTGAGAGAGAGAGAGAGAGAGAGAGAGACACCTAAGTACTGCTCCACCATGCACGGAGTGCCTGTGGTGCTGTCCATGGTGCTGTCATGATAAGGCATTTACTTTACCAGCTGAATTATTTCTCAAGTCCCCTTTTAAGATCTCAGTACCTCTGTTGTGGATCAGACTTGGTAAGACAGAAGAACACAGGAGCAATTTCGGCACCTCTGTCCCCCAGTATCCCTACCCCCCCAAAAAAAAAAGGTTAAGTAATTGGTCTTTGCAGTGATTGGCTTACATTCCCCCATCCCTGGGTCTAATCGATTGGGTCTAGCCTAGAAAGACACACTGAAGGCTGCAGAAACTCATGGGGGAGCTCAGGAGTGACACAAGAGAGAAAGTGAAACAAGAGGGAAGAGGAAGTGTGAAGGCCATCAAGTTCCAGAGAATGAGCCTGGCTTCAAAAACTTGAGGGGGAAAAAAAAAAAAAAAGACAGTGTGATTGGACTATAAAAGCAGCCCGGGGTTGGGCGGTGGCTCACCCAGTAGGGTGCTCATGTCACTATGTGTAAGGCCTGGGGTTCAAGCTCCTGTCCCCCATCTGTAGGGGGCAAACTTCATAAGCAGTGAAATAGTGGTATAGGTGTCTGACTCTCTCTCTCTCCATCCATCTATCTATCTATCTGTCTTCCCCTTCCTTTTCAATTTCTCTCCATTCTGTTTAATGGGGAAAAAAACAGACAAGAAGGGAGGAAGGAAGGGAGGAAGGAAGGGAGGAAGGAAAGAGGGAGAGAGGGAGGGAGGGAGGGAGGGAAGGAAGGGAAGGGAAGGAAGAAATGGGTGGGAACAGTAAAGACACCAAGCTTCTTGTCGCAAAAAAGAAAGAGAGAAAGAAAGAAAGGAAGAGAAAGAAAGAAAGGAGAGAAGGAAATTATACATTGAATAATTCTCTATGCAATGTGCTCACGGTCCCTACTCTGACTGAATCTTTCCACACCCTACCATTTAATCATGAGAACAGTTTTGAAGACAGCAATGCTTTCACATAGTTCTTCTTCTTCTAGCGTTTGCCCTTCTTCCGTAGCCAGTCAACAGCGTCAGGTTGAGCCTGATGTCAAGTTTCGAGACCTCCTTTGAATCTGGAGAGGTGGCAGTCGTTGACTATGTGGGTCATAGTCTGTCTGGAGCCGCAGGGGCAGTTCGGGTCGTCTCTGGCTCCCCAGCGATGGAACATAGCGGCGCACCGGCCATGGCCTGTTCGATAGCGATTGAGGAGGGCCCAATCATAACGTGCTAGGTCAAAGCCGGGCTGACGCTTGCAGGGGTCTGTGATGAGGTTTGTTCTTGACCTCAGCTGACTGCCAACTCTGTTTCCAAGAGTCTGGAACAGAGAAGTTCAGTGTAGGCGTAGGGGACCAGATTGGGTGACGAGACGTCAAGCGTTGGACAGGGTGGGCGAAGATATCCGCGTATATTGGCAGGTCCGGTCGAGCGTAGACGTGGGAAATGAACTTAGATGATGCCGCATCCCGATGAATATCTGGCGGGGCGATGTTGCTAAGAACTGGCAGCAATGGAACCAGGGTGGAACGGATGGTTCCAGAAATGATCCTCATGGAGGAATATAATTTGGAATCGACCAAGTGGACATGGGGGCTACGGAACCATACTGGGGCACAGTATTCTGCAGTGGAATAGCATAATGCCAGAGATGATGATCATAGTGTGGAAGCGTTCGCGCCCCATGAGGAGCTGGCCAGTCTTGCAATGATGTTATTCACATAGTGAAAGTTTCTAACTCCCGGTACCTGTACTGATGTCTGATGGTCTAGCTGTGCTATATAACTAGGGCCCTGTCTCTCACAACCTTGTCTCATGTATGTCAAAGTCAACTGCAGACAGAAGCGCTATAAGTGTAGTCCTCCGCCCCATGCCCTGATTCTTCAGAACGCCAAGCGTTCAGCCTGCTGAACTTGAGGGTATGATTGATTGATGTGTGACAAAATGCACAAATAAAGCGTCCCCTCCTGTGGGCTTTGGAAAGTGCATGATTTACAACCCAGTGGGGGTATAAACATTCATCAAAACATCACACCGGCAGATGTGAAGAGCAGCTGGCAGGCTTGACAGGCCTCACAGCGAGGGCCTGTGGGTGTGGGGTGGCTCTCACTGGAGGCGGCCAAGATGGCGGCTTTTGGGTTGCATCTGCAGAGAGGAGTCCACAGTGCACAGAGGAAGGGGCTTCCAGGAACATGTCAGTACGTCTCCTTCCTTTGACCCTTGTTTTCTTTTGATATTTTTATTATCTTTATTTATTGGATAGAGACAGTCAGAAAGGAAGGGGGCGGTAGAGAGGGTGGGAAGACAGAGAGACACCTGAAGCCCTGCTTCACCACTTGAAAAGCTTTCCTCCTGCAGGTGGGGACGGGGGCATGAACCCAGGGCCTTACGCATTGTGACATGTACGCTCAGACAGGCGTGCTACCACCCGACCCCTCAGAACGTCTCCTTCTTCTTGACCTCACCTCAGAGCTCCTAATTTGCTCCCCTCCCCACCCCTTTTATCTTTTCCTCTGCCAGTTCATAGCTAGGACTCGCTATTTGCATGACTACCCTTTCTGGTGGATATATATATTCACAGAAGGTGAGAGACAGAGGAAACAGAGGGAGAGAGACAGAGATATAGATAGAAATAGAGAGCAGGACAGACACTGGTGGCACTGTTGCACAACTCATGGAGCTCCTCCCCCTTGCCCACAGGTGGAGACGGGGGCTTGAACCCAGGTCCTCACACATGGCAAAGTGCTCTCTTGGGTGAGCCTAAGCCAGATTACTTCTTTGGTAATCAGGGTGGGTTTTTTTGTTTGTTTGTTTGTTTGTTTTTGCCTCCAAGGTTATTGCTGGGGCTTGGTGCCTGCACCACGAATTCACTGATCCTAGAGGCCATTTTTTCCTCCTTTGTTACCCTGGTTGTTTTTATCGTTGTTGTGGTTATTATTATCATTGCCATTGGTGTCATTGTTTTTGGATAGGACAGAGAGAAATGGAGAAAGGAGGGGAAGACAGAGAGGGGGAGAGAAAGATAGACACCTGCAGACCTGCTTCACTGCCTGTGAAGCGACTCCCCTGCAGGTGGGGAGCCGGGGGCTCGAACTGGGATCCTTCCGCCGGTCCTTGCGCTTTGCGCCACCTGAACTTCACCTACTCTGCTACCGCCTGACCCCCATCAGGTTGGGCTTTAACTGATGTAACAGGTGGGCACTCAAGTGCATACTGACACTACTAATTCACTGCTCCCAGTATCTATTTTTTTCTTTACATTTTTCTATTTGCTAGGATACAGGGAAATTGAAAGGGAAGGAGGAGGTAGAGAGAAAGATAGACACCTACACCACTCATGAGGTGTTCCTCCTGAAGGTGAGGAGTGAAGACTCAAACCCTGGTCCTTACCCATGGTAATGTACATTCAAGCAGGTGCACCCTTACCTGGTGCCTCGGAAGGATATTTTTTTAAAAAAAATTAATTATCTATATTTATTTAATGGCTAGAGACAATCAGAAATTGAGAGGGAAGGGGGAGATAGAGAAGATGAGAGACAGAGACACACCTGCATCCCTGCTTCACTACTCGTAGAGTTTCCTCCTGTAGGTGGGGACTGGGGGCTCAAACCTGAGACCTTGTGCATTGTAACATTTGTACTCAACCTACCTAGTACGCTACCACCTAGTCCCAAAAGACTTTTGAAATTTTTTAAAAAATATTTATTTATTCTCTTTTGTTGCCCTTGTTTTATTGTTGTGGTTATTATTGTTGTTGTCATTGTTGGTTAGGACAGAGATATGGAGAGAGGAGGGGAAGACAGAGGGGGAGAGAAAGATAGACACCTGCAGACCTGCTTCACCGCTTGTGAAGCAACTTCTCTGCAGGTGGGGAGCCGGGGGCTTGAACCGGGATCTTTACACCAGCCCTTGTGCATCGTGCCACGTGTGCTTAACCCACTGTACTACCACCCGACTCCCAAGACTTTATTTTTGAATATATATATTATTTCATTATTCTTTTTAGTGTGTGAGAGAGAGAGAGAGAGAGAGAGAGGAGAGAGGGAGGGAAGGAGGGAGGGAGGGAGGGAGGGAGGGAGGGAGAGAGAGACTCAGTCCGCTCAGTTTTGGATGATGCTGGGAGTTCAAGCGGGGCCTCAGAATCTCAGGCATGAAAGTCTTTTGCAGAACCATTATGCTGTCTCCTCAGCCTCAATAGAAGTTGGATTCTCATTCATGCACCACTGGCAGATGAGTGTTGCCAGCTTTGTCCACCATCTCCTGGGTTTCTGGCGTTCTCTCTGAACTCATCAGTCCCCTTCCCCTTGTTTTTGGCCATGTTCATGTGTGGGGGTGGGGGGACGCAGTGTACAAGCTGCTGCTTACAAGCCTTGCTATGGAAGTGGTGTCCATCACTTTTGCCTGTCCTCTGTCAGGACAAGTCATGTGATCTCACCTTGGTGCAAAAAGGTGCTGGGAAAAGTAGTGTGGTAGCAAGCCATGGTACCCTTCACACTCCCCACTTCTCAGCTTTGGAAGATTTCTGGTCGAGATCCCCCGCCCGCTTTGGGGATCCTAGGACTTTCTGACTGTTCCCTTGAGAAACTCCCGGTTTGTCATGGCCGATAGATAGAAAACTTCCAGCTCCTGTTCTTGGTGACATTTTCTTGTGCTCAAATCATGGGACATGCCAGGTGTTTGTGCTGTTTCTCCTGAGGGGGAGCGAAAGCCAGGAATAAATCAAGTAGGAAGAAGTCGACAGCTTATGAAGACGAGAAAAAAAAAAGTGGGAGATCCTCAGGAGCTGAGTGCCCAGGCACTGCAATTACTGCTCAAAAAGCTGCACCCAAAACTTGTCTCTGAAAGCATCTAGGCTAATCCTAGACCTGTCAGTAGAGCACTGAACTGACATACCTGAGGCCATAGGCTCAATTCCTGTCACCGTTTAGACCGGAGTTGAACAGTGATCTGGTGTCTCTTTCTTTCTTTAACTTGACTCTTTTTAATATTGAATATTTTATGTACTTTTTTTTAATATTTTATTTATTTATTTATTTATTTATTTATTTCCTTTTGTTGCCCTTGTTGTTTTATTGTTGTAGTTATTATTGTTGTTGTCGTCGTCATTGGATAGGACAGAGAGAAACGGAGAGAGGAGGGGAAGACAGAGAGGGGGAGAGAAAGATAGACACCTGCAGACCTGCTTCACCGCCTGTGAAGCGACTCCCCTGCAGGTGGGGAGCCGGGGTTCGAACCGGGATCCTTATGCTGGTCCTTTGCGCCACCTGCGCTTAACCCGCTGCACTATAGCCCGACTCCCCTATTTTATGTACTTATTTATTGGATAGAGACAGAGATAAATTGAGAAGGAAAAGGAAGGTAGAGGAGAAAGACACCAGCAGCACTGTTTTACCACTTGTGAAACGTCCCTAGTATAGTTGGGGACCAGGGGCTTGAACTTACATCCTTACACAGGGTAACGTGTGTTTAGCTGGGTGTGCCACTGCCCAGACCCCTTCTTTCTTCTGTTCTTCTTCATCTCATCTTTCTCTCTCTCTTTCTCATAATAAATAAAAGCTTTTAGAAAAGATGATCTCATATCAGAAGCGAAGATGTGAAAGACATTAAGCTTTCCCCTTCTAGTTTTTGTTGTTTGTTTGTTTGTCTGTTTGTGGGTTTTTTGTTTGTTTTTTTTACCAGAGCCCTGCTCAGCTCTGGCTTATGGTGGTGTGCAGGATTGAACCTGGGACTTTGGAGCCTCAGACACGAGAGTCTCTTTGCAGAACCATTATGCTACCTACCTGCCCACTCCGCTTCCCCTTCTAGGTTTTGGCTGCCTTAAGGCGATGCCCAAGAAGTTGAGGACATTCTGTGTCTAAGTGTCATGGAGGTGGGGGTGGGGGGCTTTTGAGAGTTGAGCAGTGGACTAATCCTGTCACTAAGTCTCCCCTCAGAGCTGGTATTGCGAGCCTCTCTTCAGAGTGTTGATACTAAGCCCTTAAATTCAGAAGTCAGACTGTGCCCAGGACTGAGCAGAGCCTGAGACAGATGTCCCAGATTTGAGTTACGAACGTGCCTATGTGTAATCCTTTCAATTATCTTTATATTATCCACAGTTCACGTTTTTCTTCTCTGTAAATGGATTTCGCTGACTTCCTTTTCGTCTCAGCCTTGCCCCGAGCAATAACACGTGTGCGATTATAGACTTGCTATAGCAGTTACATAATTATTTGATTACATTTTAGGAGAGTTTATTAAAAGAAATACAATTTTGATTGTGTTCTGCTGCTGGTGTTAAGTGCTATGCTTTGTGAAAACTGCCTTAAAAATCTGAACATACCCAGGACAATTTAGCTCTTGAATTACCTTTGTATTTCAAAGAGCCTGACATCTTTCACTGTGTTCTCAGCTCACTGCCTGCATGATGAATCCACTGCTCCCGGTGGCCATTTTTAAAATTTCTTTTTTACTGGATAGAGACAGAGAAATGGGGGGGGCAGGAAGAGAGAGAGAGCAAGCTGTTACACTTCTTTACCTCTCATGAAACCTCCTCCCCACAGGTGGGGAGCAGGGCTTGAACTCAGGTCTTTGCACTTGATACTGTGTACTCAACTCTTGACCCTCTCTCTCTCTCTCTCTCTATCTCTGAAAGCTTGCCCAGAGCAATGAAGAAGCCCTGACAATGCCAAACTAGTTAATTAAATACAAATATATAAGATGATCTTATGAGAGTTTGGGGATAAGGTCAGATCTCTTAACACTGATATTTTAGCCTAAAAACTTATTATTTTTGTGTCACTTGAAAAATATTTTTATCTGATAGGAAAAAGAAATGGAGATGGGAGGGAGAGAGGGGGATAGAGAGAGAAAGAGGGATAGAGGCCTGCAGACCTGCTTCACCCCTCAGAAAGCTTTCCCTCTGCAGGTAGGAACTGGGATCCTGAACCAGTGGCCCTGAATAATTTTGTACAGCGACATGTGCTCAACCAGGTGTGCCGCCACCAAGCCCCCCTTGTGAACATACTTTCATGAACTCCTAGAAAGATCATGGACTAACCTGAGGTGACAGCATAATGGTTCTGCAAAATTCTCTTATGCCTGAGACTCTGAGGCTCTGAGGTCCCAGGTTCAGCCCCTAGCCCTACCATAAGGCAGAGCTGAGCAGGACTCTGGTCTCTCTTTTCCTCTATATCGCTCCTGTTAAAATAAATAAAATTTATTTTTTTTAAAAAAAATCATGGCTTCAGCATCACCCCTCTTGTGCTTGGTGATAGCGTAGGTACACCAGCATGACCCCATCCACCCTCTCTGGCTTTTGAGTTTATCTCCCTGTGAGCACTGAATTCCAGCAGGAAGAAACAGCCTGGAGAGATGGGGAAGGAAAAAAAAAGACATTTTAGTGCAAACTGGTAACAGAGGCCTTTTCTGGAGTCCCCAACTCCCGAGGTGGGAGCCTAGCCTAATTTTAATCTCATTATTGGTGTGGATTTAATCTCATTATTGGTGTGGATCTCATTATTGGTGTGTGCACACACGCACACACACACAGGCAGACACACAGTAGCGGTGGTTATGTAACCTCCAGACTTCTGACTTCTGTCTTCCCTTCCCTCCAGCCTGCTGGCTATCTCCCCACACCATACAGGAACCCCCTTTATCGTGTGGCACACAGGTGGCTTGATGCTGCTGCTACCTGCCCCCTTAATCCTCTTCCAGGGCTCCTTTGGATATGCTGGCTGTCTAATCTTGGATTTTTGCCTTTTTTTTTTTTTTTTTTTGCTTTTTCTCCAATGATGACTCCTTCCTCCCAGCCCCCATCATCTTTACTGTGAGAGTCTCAGTGTGGCAGGGTTTTGCCAATTCATCTTTCCAGCCCCTCTCTCTGGGGGCTGTTGGACTTTCCCTACTCTTCCAGGTCTCTCTTTCTCTCTGTCTCTCTCTTTCTCTCTCTCAGAGACAGATTGCTTTTCTGTGGTGTCTGCACCGACTTCTCGGAAGCTAGTAAAACACGGAACAAGGAAGTCTGAGGGCCCTCCCCCTCCCCTCAACCCCTGCCTTCTGTGAATTCTATAAAGGAGGGGTCTGGCTGAACAGTTGGTTGATCTCACATGTGCAAAGACCTGGGTTCAAGCCCCCAGCTCCCCACCTGTGTGTGTGTTTGGGGGGGGGGGGAAGCTTCATGAGCAGTGAAGCAGGTCTGCAGGTATCTCTCATTCTCTCTCTCTCTCTCTCCCTTTTCATCACCCCCTTTCCTCTTGATTTCTCTCTGTCCTATCAATATAAAAAAATGAAATAAATAAAGCCATTTTTAAAAAATTATATAAAGGAAATAACCACCTGGAACTCAACTCGTGCCATCTCTAGCTAGAGTGAGTGAAGGAGGTACTTTGGGGGAAGACAGGGAATATTTCTGTGTGAGGAAGCTTCTGGGACCCCCACATTCACTGTTCCTATCTCAGGGTTCACCACCCCCTCCAGACTATCATCTTTTTTTTTTTACTAAGATATCTCTCAGCAGACAGGCATTAAATGCCACCACCCTGCTCAGCCTTTCTCAATTTGCAGACAAAACACAAGGACTGGCGTAAGGATCCTGGTTCAAGCCCCTGGCTCCCCACCTGCAGGGGAGTCACTTCACAGGTGGTGAAGCAGGTCTGCAGGTGTCTGTCTTTCTCTCCCCTTCTCTGTCTTCCCCTCCTCTCTCCATTTCTCTCTGTCCTATCCAACAACAACAACATCAACAATGGCAATAATAATAACCACAATGAGGCAACAACAAGGGCAACAAAAGGGGAAAAAATGGCCTCCAGGAGCGGTGGATTCATGGTGCAGGCACCAAGTCCAGCAATAACCCTGGAGGAAAAAAAGAGAGAGAGATAGAGATAGAGAGAGAGAGAGAGAGAAGCAGAGAAGGAGAAACACCGCAGCATCACTCCAACACTAGTGAAGTTTGCCCAGTGCTATGTGCTGTAAGGGACTCCAACTTGGGTCCCTGTTCCCCTGGTACAGTGTGTGTCTGACCAAGTGAACTATCTCCCAACCCTAAAGATTTAAATCTTGGTCTGGGCTGTGGCACACCCAGTTGAGCGCATCTGTAACAACACATAAGGACCTGGGTTCAAGACCCCCGTCCCCACCTGCAGGGGTTGGGGGAAGCTTCAAAAGCAGTAAAACAGTGGTGCAGGTGTCTCTCTTTCTCTTCCTTGTTATCTCTCCCCTTCTCTCTCTCTCTCTCTCTCAATTTTTCTCAATCTCTACCCCCCAGATTTTTTTTAAGTGATTTACAATTTGAATCTTAATGACACCTGCGATCTGAAAATGCTTATCTATCATCCTGACCCAAGCCTCTCTCTCTCCCTCTGTCCACGTCTCTATGAGCACTGGGAAATCACTACTGTGCACAGTACATGTTGGAGCTCATTCCTTGTTTTAAAAAAGATTTATTTTTCTATTTGAGGGGGGGAAGGAGAAAGACAGAGAGAGAGAGAGAGAGAGAGGAGTGCTGCTCAGCTCTGGCAGGTGATCATGCTCCATCCTGAACCTGGGAATTCTAGGACTCAAGCTTGCAAGTCTGGTGTTGTGAAATTGGAGCTGTCTCCCCAGCCCTGAGCCTCATTCTTGACAACAGACACTCCTTCGGTTTGGGGAAGTGTATAATGACGTGGTACCCCATTATAGTATCCTACGGCTCGGCTCAGCTCCGCTGCCCTAAAATTTCTCTCTGTTCTGCCCACTCCTCTCGGCCCTCCCACCCCAAGCCCCTAGCAACCACTGATCTTTTCACTGTCTCCATGGTTTTGCCTTTTTCCAGAATGTCATATAGTTGGAATCATACTGTATGTAGCCAGATAAAGAGGTTTTTTTTAAAGAAATTTTTTAAAATAGGGAAAACCTTACATAAGAAATCATGAAATAAACGAGTTAGGGCATCTGCGTGCCAAGTATCATCGCCGTTCTTATTTTAAGGTTGAGCCCACTGGCTGGATGGCACCATTCAGTGGCTCTGTCCTTTCCCACCTGGATCCGCGCTCTTAATGCCCAGTTGCCATGGCTTTCCCACAAGCCCACATCCAGATTCTTCCCCTGATGTATCCCCTTGCCTTCTCCTGGACTGGCTTCCCCAGTGCCATACTCTCCCCCACAAACCACAGCCGTTCACATTTGGTTACTACTCACATCATCAAAACCGGTACACACACACACACACACACACACACACACCTGTATATTTTGTTTTTCTTTTAGCTCAGGAAACTGGACCTGACATGGGCATGAGTAGATTTAGAGGAACCCAGAACAGGGCTTTCAGAATAGCCCCAGAACATGTA